>NW_027103529.1:529701-542771 GCF_902728285.1 Clytia hemisphaerica
CCAAGAAAAAGATTACTAAGGAGGAGGCAGAACCACCTAATCCGTGTACTGCCAGATAGGCTATTTCCTGGAAATTTTGCCGGACCTCAAACAATGACCCATTTACATGTGCGGAATTATTTTTACTTTAGCGTATAAACAGGTGAAGGCTTCTTCGTAAGACGAAAAACATGTATCTATTTTTCGGATCCGGCTTGCGGGAATAGTGTCAGGACCTGCAGGCGACCTGGTAGGGTTGGGTATGGGTGTGGTTTGGGTGTGGTTACGTATCAGATTGGCTAGGAATTTGGTTATTATCAGTTAGGGTTAGGGTTGGAGCTCGAAAAAAGCACTCTTTTGTGATTTTCTCTTACTACAGTCTGGTCTGCAGTTTGTACAATATAAATAGCCATAAGAAACGCTCTTTCGGCATGAATCCGTGGCGCAGTGGATAAGGCATTGGGTTTCAAAACATCGGAACTTTGCATTTAGTGGGTTGAATCCCACCGGTGGCGATCTGTCGGTAAGTCATTCAGTAAGTTAGAAAACATAGTAAATAACTCACACACAGAACCAGAAAGTCAGAAAAACTATGAACAAGAGACTGGAAAGTACGAAATAAGTCCAGATCTGTCTTTCGTCTTTACGAAGAAGCCACGACCGTATAAACAAGGCCTTAAAAATCGAAGCGCTGTCTTGGGAATTGAATGACAAATCTTGGTTGGTTGATTTTGGTTGCTGCACGTTTTATTTTGTTTCAAACTTTCAAATAGACCTTTTCGCCTTTCCATCCGCCATTCTATGCAAAAATAGAGGAACGAAAAAGCCGTGGTTGGATTTAGTTGGAAAGTATGCAAAACATATGCAAGTTTACACAAAGATTAAAAAGACAGCAAAGCATCTTATAAATAAATATTATAATCATTAGAACAATAAAAGATGGAATTTTTCAATCCAAAAAGAAATATTCACAGAACAACAAAAGCCTTTTAGAAATTTGTTCTTTTTTTAAAGACATAGCATATTCTGTTTTCATGCCATTAAGAAATTCCACGAAGACGGAGTACACACATCAAACTTTCAAAACACGCAAACTGAAAAGCAGTAATTATGACGTCACACATTATCATTGTTTTGATTTGATCATTTGGCGGCTCTATTCCCAGGAGAATAATTTACCGTCAGCCGAATAAGGATTATTTTTTACCTTCGCTGATGATTTTTCAGTTTGAATTTATGTCTAATGTTATTGATTTTTGAAGTGCTTGTTCTAAAAGATGAGCGAATATAATTATTTTTAGTTTTCAAGAGACAGTATAGACCTAACTCTTCACACAAAAATTACGGGAAACGCATGTTTGGACTTTGTACCCTATGCTGCACTCAAGCACTTAAGCCAAAGTCCAGCAAAGGCGGGACAAAAATCAGTTTTTTGAAGTTTGCAAAAAAACGCCACATAGAAGATCTTTTAAATTCAGTATGTGAATGACTTTCTATGGTTGCTGTCCTGATCTTTACATTTGCGGTGATTTTAACATTCCACATACACTCTCAAACCAACAATGTGTACCTACAGTGAACTGTGACCGATCACTCTTAAAAATTTTAGATGAATTCGCACTACAGTTCAACCTTTCTCAAATTGTGAATAAATGCACACACACCAACGGAAATATTTTAGACTTTCTTTTAACAAACAATACAGACATGATCTTTAACTACCAAACAACACCAACCATATACTCAGATCACTACAACATTGAGGTTGTTACACATTTATCTTTTAACAAAACTAGAATTACTGATACAGAAAAAATTTTTAACAATGACTTCGACAAATTCAACTTTTACAATAACAAAATAGACTGGGAAAACGTCAATAAAACTTTGGATGATATTGATTGGGAAAATATTTTAAAAACTTATGATTCTAACCCTGATGAACAATACAATGTATTCCTTGAGAAATGCATTGATGTTATCACCAAAAGCACATTCCTTTACGAAAACCGATAAAGAAAAACAATTATTCCACGCGATCGTCGAATTCTTATGCGAAAAAGAAGAAAACTGAAGAAAAGACAGCTCAACAAGAACACAAAGTCAAGATTGATTGATATCGAACTAAAATTACAAAGCAGCTATGCCAACGAAAGGTACAACCAAGAGCTAGATGCAATCTCCAAAATCAAGTGAACCCAAATTCTTCTACTCTTACGCAAAAAGATTTTCTAAAACCAAACCTAAAGTGGGACCATTATTAGATCCCATCACAAATAAGCTAACAGACAATAACCTTCAGATGGCCAATATACTTCAAGATCAATATAAATCTGTATTCACACCACCAAAAATCACAATATGAAAATCCTGATCTCAATCCTTCGCAAGTTACGGAGAAAACTTGATTATTTTGACCTCACAGAGGACGACTTTATTAGAGAGATACAAACCCTCTCTTCAAACTCAGCTGCTGGCCCAGATGGCTTTTCCAGCTATATTTCTACTCAAAAACAAATCACAGCTTGCAAAACCACTCAGATTGATATGGCAGAACATTCTTGACAAAGGATTCACTCCAAAGATACTGAAAACAAGTTACATCACCCCTATTTTCAAAAAAAGGAAATCAAGGATTGGCTGAAAAACTATCGCCCTGTCGCTCTTACATCACACATCACTAAAGTTTTTGAAAAGATTGTAAGAAAAAATTTGCAAGATCATCTGGAAAGAAACAACCTCTACAACAGCAACCAACATGGATTTAGGTCAGGAAGATCCTGCTTAAGCCAACTGCTTGCTCACACTGAACGTCTAATCCACTATATTTGAAAATGGCTACAATGTAGATGTCATCTATCTCGATTTCAGTAAAGCATTTGACCGTGTTGATCACTCGATACTGCTACAGAAACTTGAAAGAAATGGCATTTGTGGAAAACTTCTATCCTGGATAAAGTCATTTCTTACAGGGAGAACACAGAGAGTCTCTGTCAACACAACGCTATCCAGAAATGCAGATATCATATCCGGGGTGCCTCAGGGTTCTGTGCTAGGTCCCCTTCTGTTTCTTGTAATGATACAGGATATTGATGAAGATATATACAACGCTTGTCCTGTCTTCATTTGCGGATGACACCAGGCTGATGAAAGCACTGGCCAGTCAAAATGATGTCCAACTTCTCCAAAACGATCTCAACTCAGTATACAAATGGTCAGAGATCAATATATGCAACTGAATGGACTCAAATTCGAAACATATGCAATATGGAAAAAAATGAAGAGCTGAAACCCTATTCAGTTTATTATTCTGATACTCGAGATCAAATTGAAACAAAAAGCCAAGTCAAAGACCTTGGAGTTACTCTAGATGTAGATATGAGCTACAATCAACACATCAAAAACCAAATCAACAAAGTGAAATCTATCAGCTCTTGGATATTTCGTACTTTCAAGACAAGGGACAAAGATGTCATGCTAACCCTTTGGAAGTCACTTGCCATTCCACACCTTGACTACTGCTCTCAACTATGGTCTCCATCAAAGAGATGTTCTCATTCAAGAACTAGAGCTGCTACAAAAATCATTCCTGAACGGTATCCCCTCGTTGAGCCACTTAAACTATTGGGAAAATTGAACCAACTGAAAATCTACAGTCTTGAAAGAAGAAGAGACAGGTACAGAATCATTTACACGTGGTGCATACTAGAAGACATTGCCCCCAATTTCAACTACAATGACGAGGCAGGCGGCGTGCATTCTTACACAAATCAGAGACTGGGTAGAAATGCATTTGAAAGCTATAAATGTCAAAAACATAAAAATATCTGGAGAGGTTGTCTCTCACAAAGAAGGACATTCTGTGCAATTTTGACTTGAAATTATTTTTCATTACGATTATAGAGTGTTTGATTTCGAAGCGATCATTCCGATGGACAACATGATGACTGTTGGTGTTTACGACTACGATATGGTCGGCTCCGACGATTTGATCGGTGAAACGAGAATTGATATCGAAAACCGATTTTATTCTCGGCATCGACCCACGTGTGGATTGTCATCCATTTATGCGACGTAAGTTTTACACTCTTTTTTTTGCTTCCATGTGGAAACCACACTCAAGAGAATTCGTCTGATTACGCTGACATGGTTTCAACATGCTATTTTCTCAATTAAATAAGAAGGTTAAGTTTAGGTTTAGGCTTCCATTACGTCAATCAAACGATCGGCGTGATCGGTTATTACAGAGTTTATGTATGTATGTTTTCTGCGACGGAGACGGTATGGTTCTAATTTGACTAGATCCTGATCAGCTGAAGACGACGGTAAATTAGCACTTTTACCGTCCTTGATTCAGTAATGTGGATTCAAATAATGTTTTTCTCTCCCATGTCTCTTTTAGATTCGGCTTCAACAAATGGCGTGACCCAATGAAACCAACGCAAATTTTGGCGCGTATTTGTAAAGATGAGAGTTTGGACGGTCCCCATTACACAGCACCTGGCAAATGTCGTGTTGAAAATATGATTTTCGCCGCTTCGTCGTCCATCACTGACGAAGCCGGTAAGTGTCGTGCTTTTTCGACCTGAGCCTTGGTTTTTCGACGTAAGACTCCGACGTTAGTCGAAATATGACGACGGTAAACTTTAGAAAGGGAAAATTAAACATCACTTGACAATTTCCATAACTTTGGTAAAGTATATCACTGGAAGATGTCGCAATTTTACGGAACCAGTTTGGCAGATTTGGTATTTAAAGTGGGCCTTCAACTCTTTTCTAGCCGGTCGGTTTACCGATATTCGTCTGACTTCACTAACGAGTGACGGAGAAATATCTTTGCTTGTGCTTGTTTTAGTTGTCAATTTTTGTTTGGCTTTCGGTCAAAAAAATGGTCAATGAAGAAGCTCTATACAAGCCAAATTGCTGAATTTGGTAGACTGTCTTACAAAAATGAGTATTGAATTTAAACATTTCTAGGCGTCTCCGGCAAAATCGGTGTTAAATCTACGTTTGTAGCGTTTTGGTCCTTTTCCGTTGTACTAGTAATCGGAAAGTTTCGCTAGGAATGAGGAAGTTTAGCAATCCTACGGTATGTAGTGTAAAAAACTTTTCGCCTGCGAACACGAGACTTTCGTATCGTGCGTACCCCTTTTACAATTGATAACTTTCAAAAAAGCGTAATTTTTGGACCGTCCGTTCGTTCGTCCGTCTGTTACCAGCTTTTCTCAGGATTGGATCATTAGTTTTTTCTGATTTTTGGCACAAAGATGAAAAACTGGTTTTTTGGCATTTTCTCGAGATTTTATCATTAGTTTTTTCTGATTTTTTGCTCAAAGATGCGTATTAACAATGCCCAAAACATGGCGGAGTCCGATTTTTGAGGAAAAAAACTTTTCCGGTTGAAAATGCCGGAAATATGCCGGAAATCGTTTTTTCTGGATTTTCATTGGACTTTTTCCTTATAAATGGTTGTTTTTTCATTCAAAAGCATTATTAATAGCAATGCCCACCATCATGCATGTTTCAATTTTCAATAAAAAAGAATTGATTTTTGAAGCCGGAACTATTTAAAAATCGCCGGAACAACCTAAAGATAGTATGAATTTCTCGAGCTGTACTTTATATTTTGATGCAAAATGACAATACCTAAAATGTGACAGAGCCCGATTTTCGAAAAACATTTCTTTCCGGCCGAAGATGCCGGAAATATGCAGGAAAAACCGGTTTTTTGACATTTTCTCGAATTTTCATCCTTAGTTTTTTCTGATTTTTTGCAGAAAGATGCGTATTCGCGATGCTCAAAACATGACCGAGTTCGATTTTTTGAGAAAAATTTTTTTCCGGCCGAAAATGCCGGAAATTCCCGTTTTTGCAGATTTTCATTGGATTTTTTCGTTTTATGGGTTTGTTTTTTTTCAAACAAAAACATTATTTATAAGAATGTCCACGATAAAGCATGGTTCAATTTTCAATGAAACTGATTTTGGTACAGGAACTTTCTAAAAATCGCCAGAACAGCCGAGAATCGCCGGATTTCTTTGTCATTTTTCAATTGTCTTATTACATCAATCTTCAGGTAGGTCCATTCAGAATGTAGCTTGTTTTTTCCTTATTCATATCTCAATTCACCGCTTGTTTCTAGGCAACACGAAGCCGTCAGACGAACCATGCGCCTTAAAAGCATTACATCATTTTCATCGAATCCCAAAGAAGGGATTTTCTCTTGTGGCAGAACACGTGGAAACCAGGTCGCTTTATAATCCAGAGAAGCCAGGTATCGAACAGGTGAGTGGTTTGTTTTCATCGAATTAGCTCCTGGAAGAATTATAATCTTCATTCATACGAATGAATGTCCTAACCTATACTAAACTTCACGGCTTTTTTTCCACACATTAACGTCTATTCCACTTTGTGATTTTCCCGAATGTTTGGAGCCAAGACATTGGTTTTATGCATTCGTTTTTTTGACACATCACTTTAAACTTTCGAAGATCGACTGTAGAACCGATCTTTATACATCCATGAGCAAAGCTATATTCGCCATCTTTGACCGGAGTTTTAGTGGTACCTGCAAAGACAAAGAAGTCATTGCAATGTTAAAAACAAGAAAGCTTAAGCGGCGTAAAGGCCCAGCAGTGTTGGCACTGTCAGCATATTTTTCCGCTGCAGAATCGCCATACAACAGGAGCGAATTTTTTCAATGTATAGACTCAAGTCGGGCGAGCAATAAAGGTTTAATTACCACTTTTAAAAAACTCCGATCAAAGATTTTGCTCGTCCGGGATTGAGAAACTTTGTCCAAGGTATTCACGATATGCACCATTGCAATAACTTCCACGGACCCAACTTTTAAACCCTTTTGAGTTGTGAGCTAATGTAAACAATTTTTTAAAGAAAAAAACCAATGCACATACAATTATTCATTCGCAACACTTTTTCAACTGCGAACATTTCCCGTTTGCCATGAATTCACATTTGAGTACTGGCTCATCAATTTGCAATCGAATCTTCTGATGACTTAACATTTATATATTTCCAGGGTAAAATTGAGCTTTGGGTTGATATGTTTGCGATGGACATGCCGTCTCCTGGTGCTCCTGTCGAAATCACTCCAAGAAAACCTGCAACGTAAGTTCTATCTCACAGCATATCCAAAAAGATTACGCCGGCCCTTTTTAGCGTCTTTTCGTCGCTAGCGTGATAAGGGCCGGTGTTACGGATCAAAATTAAATTACTTTAGGACTGGGCTAAAAATGGAAAAAAGAGCTTTGACGTTCTAAGAGCCGACGTAAAAGGGGCTGATAAGGCTTTCGAATACTTTCTGACAAGTGAGGCATTTCTTCACTTCGTTATCATTATTCAAATACAATTGTTTGTTGTTTAAGGTACGAACTTCGTGTGATTATCTGGAATACGGAAGACGTTCTGATGGACGAGATCAACTTGGTCACTGGTGAAGCGTGTAGTGACATCTATGTCAAAGGGTAAAGAATGAAACTGAAACAATTGTAAAATTCTACCCTATAGCACTTTAAACTAGATTTTCTCAGTTCACAACAAGCGATTGTGGAAATCTCATTCTAGCACACTGGTGACCCTATAGCACTTTAAACTCCTTTAGATTTTCTCAGTTCACAACAAGCGATTGTGGAAATCTCATTCTAGCACACTGGTGACAACAGCAGCTTATGTTCGCTTATCTGAGCCGCACTGATGAGTCCTGGGAAGGACAGCACACGGGTCTGCGGATAGATAAGTCTACCACAAAAATAATTTACCGAAACCATAGACTGACTTTTTAACAACAATTTGTATTTTTATTGGCAATATATTTCGAGTTACCGACTTATCATTCAAATCATTGACAAGTAATATACAACATTGACTGTAAATTCAGAAAGAAACTTCTGACAAAGCCCACTGCTAATTCTTGGAATAATGCATGTTGAAAGTTTAAGTAGTTTGGAAAAAACTGGAGAAATAATTTAATAAATTAAACCCCTTTAATACATTTGCGTAAACAGAACAATTTGATTTTCATCTTCAGATGGTTGGAAGGTATGAAGGATGAGAAACAACAAACAGATGTTCATTATCGTTCACTGACTGGTGAAGGGAATTTCAATTGGCGATTTGTTTTCCCTTTCCAATACCAAAAAGCTGAAGAAAAGATTGTCATCAAGAAGAAGGTACCACTTTATTCTAAAACAGTTTGAAAAGTATGTGGACATGTCAGCTTATACACCGTTGGAAAGATATCTTTGAGGATGATAATACCAAAGAATGAATTTTTGAAAAAAACGAAAATTGTAGAAAAAAATGAAGGGTTTTTCCACTGGTTCAAAAATCTTGACACTTTTTAGAATAAAAAATTTTCGAATCTTACATAAATTACAATAAGTTACAGTCATGTGAAGTAGATCTATTTTGCCTTTTTTACTTTTAGCCGTTGAAAAAGGAAGTGTCCACATACTTTTGAGATAACTGAGCTAGACTTCAATGACAACCCTGTCTCAAATTTATGGGGGATAAATGGACAGGGGATAATCTCAATCAGCAAAATGATCCCACTTGAGTGACAAAAAACGCCAGGGTGAAGGGGAAGTTTAAACCGTTGTCCATCGGGTTCGAAAATTCCCAAACTATTTTCTCCATGGTGATTGGTTTTCAACCGGGGCTCATTTGACTGGGGAACTGACACAAGTATATCTATGGAGATGTTATTGCTCTAAGAGGAATAAAAGTGCTTATTATTGAACAAATCTATGTAAAGAAATGAGTTTAAATTTTAAAAGTTGTCGATATCTAAAGTCACAATTATTCTATATTATTCCTAATAGGAATAATTTGAAGTTGAATACATTGTCCATTTGTTTTTCTTAAAAATGTGTTTTTCATTGTTAGGCCAATTTTTTCTCTTGGGACGAATCAGAAGAGAAAGTACCATCAAGATTAACACTTCAAGTATGGGATGCTGATGCTTTTTCAGCTGACGATTTTATCGGTGAGTATCACTGAGTTATTCTACCAAGGGGTGTATCCGGGGGTCGCGAACACCGAAATAATGACGAATTTTGTCAACACCGATAGTAAGAATTGCTAAAATCCTTATTTTGTCACGACATTACATGTTTGACACTGAAATACCGTCTTGTTTTTCTTCAAACACCAAAAGATCGACGAAAAAGGGCAAATACTGCCACACCATCAAACCCGTACGCAACTCGTACCCAAACTCCCTTCTTTCCACTTAAAGCCTAGACTAGAGTCTACTTCTGGCTGAACTTTGCTTTTTGATAATTTTTTATGACGCTGAGTCCAGTGAAGTAGACTAGGAGCGTTTGGCAAGGTCGCCATTTTGAAAGAGAATGTGTTAAATCCAAATAACAAAAAAACTACTTAGAGTTGAAAGATGTAATCAAAAATGAGAAACAAACATCTATAACAGATTTGCAATGCCCTATTCTCAAATAAAAACATTGCTTCGTACTGTTTTTACCTTCCAAAAACAACAAAAATCTGGCGGACTGTTTTACAGTCCGCCTAAGCAAAAGCATATTACCATATACTACCGGGCCACTTATCAGCGCCAAAAAGACCATAAAAAAGCTCTAAGTGGACCCCGGGCTACTTAAAGTCTTATAAATGCACTTTCAACCAATAACATTTAATCATTTTAACGGAAGAAACTACTAGGGCCTAGGGAAAAAAGTGTCTTAACGTTACCTATAATTGATACAAATACCTTCTTTTGAATTTCAGGTGATTTGTGTCTTGATCTTGCTCATATGCCACGAGGCGCCAAAACAGCAAAAACTTGTAGCCTGGATACCATGAAAGTCGAGAAAACGATATCTATCTTCAAGGCTAAACATATCAAAGGATGGTGGCCTTTTGCTGTTAATACCGGTATGTTTTATTATAGTTTTGAATTTTTCCGGATTTTTACTTGATTTTTTACAAAAGTACAGAATCCCGGTTATACCCTAGGCTACACGCATCCCCTCTCATATGTTTTGATATAGAGGATGGTAATCGTGTCTAGAATTCCCGTCCGAGCATTACTACCTCCGTCTCCCGGGGGTGAGTTTTAAGAGATCTTTCAAAGTCGTTAAATTTGAATGGCTAGAGGTTAATACAATCATTGTAGCTTCAGCTTTTTAAAAATTGAAACAATTCACCTCGAATTCGGGGTAATTCTCGGACGGTAATTCTATATACAATACGCATCCCATATATCAAAATCAATTGCGGGGATGCGTGAAACCTTATTCCCCTATTGAGCTCCGCCGTATTTATAACCTTATCCCCTTGTGATAGAAATGGACCTCAGCAGGGGTTAAAGTACGTCTTCACTGGGGGCGGGCGGGCTTTAACCTTTTATCCAAACAGTTATTTATCTAAGAAAGAGGGACTTGACATTCCATTTTCTTAACTACTTAAAAATTGTACTGCTCTTATTGGTTCATGACTTCATTCCCTATAGATTTGGAAGAGATCGAGTTAGCGGGTAAAGTGGAAGCAGAGCTTGAATTGCTGACTCAGGAAGAAGCAGAGAAAACACCTTGTGGCCTGGGGCGAGAAGAACCACAACCACTTGAGAAACCAAAGTAAGATTTTTTTCTTTGTAGCTATACTGTATGCTTACGGTCGAGCTTAAAACTGTCTTCTATCCCAATTAAAGTCAATTCGCGTTTCAGAAGTTACAGACTCTAGAAAGTTGCCCGTTGGAGTCAAAACTCAGCAAAAAAAAGGCTTTTCGACTCCAACGACCTACCTTCTAGAAATGCTGTAAGGCTGTAACTCTCGATGCATGAAATCAGGAGGCTGCACCAATGTACCTCGATGTAAACTTTTTCCCTCAGAATATTTTTTATCACAAGCCAACTAGAAAAAAGATTTTTTTTCACATTATTAATTTTCTTTAAAGATAATATGAAGATCATTTGAACATTAAGCTATTACTTTAAGTGCAACAAAAATCTTCTTCTTTTTCTAGCCGTCCAGATACATCTTTCACGTGGTTTATGAATCCATTTAAATCATTACGATACATGATTTGGGAGCAATACAAATTCTGTTTGTTGAAGTTCTTAGTTGTGGCCATGTTGATTGCTTTGATGGCCCTTTTCTTCTACTCAATGCCCGTAAGTTTCATTTTCAATGATATACACGATTTTACTATAAGAACAGTTAATTTTGTCTGAGATACGGCTGTTCTTTTTTCTGTCGATTTATTCACTTATTGGCTTAAAAGCGGTTTAAAAGCATTTCATTAGCGATTCACGAAATCTAAGCTATTCTGTCTTTTGATCAATCTATATTTTCAATAAACAAACTGATTCTTCTTGCCCATTATAATCAGCGGTTATCAGAAGCTCTATCTTTGGTTTGAGCAATTTTTGTGTTGACTTGTTCGCCTGACAATTAATAATGTAATTTTCCTTCCCATTAAACTATTAACTTACAAGCGTTCATTGATTTTCAGGGCTACACCGTCAAAAAGATCTTTGGTGCTTAGATACAGTCTGGATTGGTTGTATATATCAAAAGATATGCCTTATGTATCGATAATGAACAAAGAAGGGTAGGAAAAACAGATGAAATCCTAGATGCAGTATTCCATCTTTCTTTGAGATCAAGATCAAACGTTTCTGATCCAGTGCTGTGCGAGCCCTCACTCACTGCTCCAACTCCGCGGTTTACGTAAAGGGGGTCGAGTTCAAACATATGACTTCATTCAACCCTCGACTCGTAAACTTGCACCAAACTCCTTTCTATGCAATTTCTGAACGTGAGGGCTGATCGGTGAACAACAATTGAATTCCTCCCATTCGGTAAAAAGATGGATGACTGGATGAATGAATGAATAAAATGAATGAAAGTAAAAGTGAACATTCCGTTAATAAAGGATTTACTCTAATAAATATTCAAATAGTATTTCATCAAGGGTTATACATTTTATAAGTTTTCTTAGTGGTAAAATATACAATTAAAAACTGGCGGGTGAATGTATTTCTAAGTATAACCCTGTAAAAAAACGTGAAAAGCTCTAAAAAAAATCAAAACTCTTGGAAAGAGCTCCTACAGGCAAATGACGTCCTCGGCGAAATATTATATAGTCTGTTTTTTTTTAAGGAATTGAAACGAGAAAGCTAATCTAATATCTGTTTGTGATAATTCTGTGTTTGACAGAGCCGAAATACTCTAGTTTTTAACTGTTTAAGTCAAAAACTAGTTTTACATCTGAGCTGCCGGCTAGCTTCAGGTTTCTAGCGTCACCGGCGTGCAAATCTATTTTTTGTGAATTTTATCAGAAATTTGTACATAGGAAATATGCGGAAATTTAAGTTATTCATCGTTAAATTATTCATTGTTAAATTATTCATTGTTAAATTATTCATTGTTAAATTATTTATTAACCACAATCAGCGCCGAAATATATTGCCAATTTAGGGTATTTTAACGTTTTTCAGAATTTAAAGATCGGGCGAGAATTGCAGTTTTAGTACTTCCACTTTGCTTCATTGGATATTTCCATTTGGAAGGGGTTAAGTGGCTTCCAGGCTATATTATCAGCCTTATTGGAACATTTTTGAGCTTTTAGATCCTGAGATCTAGCTTAAGTTTTAAGTCTAATGTCAAAACTCAGAGTTGAAGCTCTACTTCAAAACTGTACTTCAAAGCACTTAAAAATCACTTGCGGTTTTAAAGTTTTGAGTGAATTCCCCTTTTTGTGCCAAATATTTCGGCGCCGATTGCCAATACCTCTATTTTATCTTTAATTCATATGAATTTTTCATTTTACATAATAATTTTGTTTATTTTTGATTCTTTTATGGGGAGAATAACAAGATAAAAATAATCATGCTAGAGTTTCATCAATTTGCCTCCCAAATACGAATTGGGAGTGGGGACTTTTCCTTTAAAAGCCGAATTTTAAAAGAAATATTTATCCTAAAATCTTAAAAGGGTTTCTTCAAAAAAAAATTAAAAAGAAGTTATTCAGGATATATTTTAACGTAAGTTATATTTTAAAATCGAAGCCAACTTTTGATGATGTAAGTTAATTGACATGAATTTCATTAACA
>NW_027103530.1:0-12806 GCF_902728285.1 Clytia hemisphaerica
CTACAGATTCTTTTACAAATTTATTTGTTTTATCAAATTAGGAAGAACTCTCTCGAAGCATTCCTTGTGAGTGTGTAGAGAGACTATTTTCATTTTCTGACAAAGTCCAAAACTTAGGTGATTGTACATATTATTTTATCATACATAATGCCACTTACTCCTCTATGATTGAGTTTACTGCTGATTGTAGCCACTCTATTTTTGCCTCTGTTGAATCTTCAAGGTGTGTAGGTAATGGGTCATCTGAAGAAATCAAAGAAAAATCGAGTTTGAATAAATTTCAACAAATCGTGAGAGTTCAATTTTTTGAGCTATGTTAGTTTTATGGTCAAAACATGATATAAGGGATTTTCGATAAGTTCTTATTTAAGCGATGAAAATGCTCAAAAATGGTCAACATTCGAAATCTTACCATTGATGTTTTCCATTCCAAAATAGGTCATTGCTATTGCCAGAATCTGACCATCTAGCTCTTTGTCGTTATATTCTGAATATGCATTAAACGCATCATAGGGCCCTTTTTTTGCATTTGAACAGCCCAACACATTCATGGCCCATCGACATGTCCCAAATTCACTGCCTGAGTTCGAATGGTTGAACAAACTTTCTTTGACCTAATGGAACAAGAAAAATGATAAATGTGATTTCAGCTTTATAAATATTGTATAATTTGAATAATTATTACTGTGTATTGGGAAAGGGATTTTGCATACAGAGGTAAAGAGATTATTGTGAATCCGCTCTTACTTCACTAAATGTCCTTTTCAGGTGCCAATCTGCAAACATTGGGTGTAAGCCTTCTAGTCTGTCATATTCTGTGTCTCCATCAGACATTGATCGGATAGTTGCGCTTGCTCGAACTTCTGTTTTTTGGTCACCAACAAATGGGATTTGTTGAAGTACCTAAAATATTTTTTAGCTTAGTTTAGTTTACTATAAATTTCATACTAGTCATGTTTTTTTATGATGTCATTTTCCTCATTCTCTTGTTTATTTTCAATTGGAAGTGTATGTTGGTAAAAATGATAAATTTTTAATCTTTTAAATCTGAAATTTTTTTTACCTTTTTTTCCGGACACATTTTGTTTTTGTCATGTTCATTTGTATGTTTTAGTCTATGAATTACTTTTTGTATTAAAGATTTATTACTCTAGGTGTTTGTAGCCATATCAATAGTATTCAGCTTGGAAACAATAATTTGAACAATATAATACCTCAGTTTCTCCGTTTTCTTTTGTATAGGTAGGAACATATTCTTTTTGAAGGTGCTCAAGTATTGCGTTCATTCCCGATGACTCGTTTTCATTCTCAAATACTAGCCCCAAAGGAATCTGTTAAAAAGATATTAGAAATTAAAATGTTGTTTGGTGTATATTCATGTGTTCTTCACTCTTTCTCTCTCAATTGAACATTTCTAGAGTAATTTATACTAAATTTTTATCAAGAAAATTAAGAATTTAGATAAATCATACCACATCAGATTTTTTTTGACATCTCCTCTGTAAACGGATGAGGCAAGTGCTTGGGAATATGCTTTTGAAAACTTTGAAGTTTCGGTATGAATTTGGCGATTGAACGACTGACCTAAATACTTGAAATCATCTAATACATCCAATTGATCTTGAATAGTGGGAAGTATTGAAAAATTCTCGTAGTATTCCTTTGGTTGGTTGTCTAAGTAAAATAATGGGTGAATGTAAGCTGTAGAATTTGACTGACCTCTGACAAACTCAGTAATCTAGCCAAAAAGGAAGGGTTTCTAGTAGATAGACTCCGCAAGCACGAATTTCAATCGTTTTCACCGAATGAACTGATGAGTTAAACCTAAACTGCCACCCGTACAATAAATAAACAAAAATAAAATATACCCTGAGACTGCCGGATTCGATCTATTGATGCCATAGTATTCATCCAGTGTAGGGATTTGTTTGGGTTGTTGATTCCTTGGCTACGGGCACCGAGCTCTATATCAAAATTATCACTCGTCAGCTGAAATTCAAAACAATATAGACCTTTTCATAAATTACGTCACGAGCATCACTTGCCTCGTTTTGAAATCATTGCCATGGTGATCGTCTCCCAGCGGATTTTATTAAAACTACTTTCTAATTGTTTGAATACGAGGCAAGTGATGTTCATGACGTAATTTATGAAAAGGGTCTGTGCAGTGAACTTTTCTATCTATAAATCTCCCCCGAATGATAAATCAAAGGAGATGACTATTAGTAAAATAACCTGAACAAGTAAAGTGATTATTTTTAACCGAGTAAAGTTTGAACGAAGAATCTTATGAAAACTCACGTGATATTCAGGTTTATCCTCTGCGTTTTTCTCAATCTTCTCTTTCCATTCTTTTACGTCTTTGTCGTGATTGTGTGCTAATTTTCGATTTTTCCTAATGGCTGTTTTGTAAGAGTTCGATAGTCCAATTTTGTTGAACCATTTGAAGACTCTTCTAGTAGCTCTGGCTGCAAGTAAGAGCTGATCATTTCGGTGAGCGAGTAGGATTGGCTTGTTTTTGCTGTATCTGTCAATAAAGAAAAGTTAAACTTAAAGGTAAATATGAAAGAAAACCAATCATTTTAAATCTAATCTTTTTCTTGAGATATTTATCCAGCAGTGAAACAACTCATAAATATTTTGTAAATTTTTGGAAAAAAAATAATTTTATTTACCTTGCTATCAGTAATATTCCGTAGACTGTACTTTTAGTTCCGAACCCATCCGGGAACCCGATGGCTGCGTTTAGCACTGCCGAGATAAGTGGACATAATTGATCAAATTCCTTGCAAATTTCCTCTTCGTTGACGGTTGTTATCGCCTCGATAGAGGCATCTTTCATTTTCGAACTTGCTGAGTATGCTGATGTTAGCTCATTTTCACATATTTCAGAGATGCTTTTAAAGTTGAGTCCATAATCGGTATCATCGTAATTTGATTGTCGATTCTATGAAGTAAAATTGGCGCATTATTATTTTTGAAAGGCCGTACATGATAACGCTTTCCTGAATAATTTTAGACGTAAAAACTGCAAGAGTATATTTTTTTGAAAGACTCGTTAAAATATATCAGAAAATAAATAAAAAATGTCACAAGTTTTGGTGGCTATGATTAAAAATCACGAAGAAAAAAATTGTAAACTGACAAATTTTTAGCGCGAAAATTGCAAAAAAAATCACGAAAAAATCAGATGAGTACATTCCTACTCATGGGTCATTTTCCCACTTTTCGAACCCCTGCGGAACACCTTAAACGGTAGGGGGGCACTTGATTAAAAAAAGACTTGACGTGCTGTCCAAAATTAGGCCTTTGAAATCGGACCCTTACAGTACAGAGAAAATTATCTAGCCTATTTTGAGTAAATTTGGACGAAAAATCTACCCTTACGATGCATTTTCTTGGAAATTTTAAACCATTTTAACGAAAATTATGGTCAGTCAGATTTTCCATTTTTCATCCTTAGACGTTAAGGTGCACTTTTTCACATCTTTGCTCGTTTCGACCCTTATTTATAGTTGTACTTTGGGAGGTGTGGAAAAAGGCCCGGGGACGTATTTAAACTTACATTTGAAATAGGTTCGTATTCTACTCTTTTTCACTTTTTGATACCACCAACTTTAGCCCACGATTCTCTCACTTGGTCCTTTTCGAAGATTGCCTTTACATCACGTTTGCATTTTTGGTGAATGCTATCCTCTTCAAATATAGATTCAAATTCAATGCCAATTTGTTTTATATCTTCAACTACATTTGGGTTTTTAAAAAGATTTGTTCTGGATTCCCTTACACTAAACTTAATACCACATAATTTGCAAGAGCGATGTGAAGCCGAGCTTTGATCGGTCATTTTCACCAAGACATGTAATGAACAAATTTTTTTTTAGAACAAGTAAGTTTTGAATTGAAGAAGAAAATTTTATTGCAGACAGTCATGTCTATTTCGTGCTTTGACACAGAGGCTTTTTATGAAAAATTGGTTAAATTCCCCTTTGTTTACTTTTAATTGTGTAGGAGAAAACACAAAAGTTCGGAAACATGTTTGTCTCTGAGAGAGACACACACACAACATTATCAGAAAAAAAATATTAAACATGTGGATTTATTTCTTTTCGCGCCAGAAATCTCCATCGCAGAGAGAGAATATGTCATATTGTTTCGACAGCCAATCAAATTTTGTTTTAAAGGAGAGTATTCATGATATGCACCATTGCAATGTCTTCCGTTCCACCCAGTAGCTGATTGGTTTGAAAAGTGACGAAATTGACTGCTTTTACGTCACCTCCAACCAATGAGCTATTGGTTCCATGACGTAATGTCAGAAGACATTGCAGAGATGCATATCATGAATATATTTTTTTTTCTAGCCATGGTTGTTTTGTGTCTGGGATATTTCTTTTATTTTTCAAAGTTCGTTTTTTGGATGTTAGACCACTTCATAAAAATATAAAAACAAAAACATTGAAAGGAATAAATTCAATATGGCGTTTCTGCAAATTTATAGGCTTTCCTTTCGACATTTATAAATGCATTTCAACCAGCGCTGTTGTTTACGATATTTGGACGAAAGCTACAGTTGAATTTTGGCTCATTATATTCAATCGATTGACTTTGCATAAACTCATAAGTCTTTCGTGTTCCTATTTCAAGCATTGCGCTTTTTGCATTTGTTTATGTTTTGATTCCGCCACTTTTAAAGGGATATATCTCGCATGAATTATGCTAATTATGTAATTACGTCATCTCTCGCCGCAAAATTCGAATTGTCGTTGTTGTCAGTTGATAAGCTACCGAGTTTACTGTCCCTAAGCTAGTTATTCAGTCACAACTTAACCATCAGATTTATCCAAGTGACTGAATCAAACTAGCTTAGATTTATAGGCTAGACCAAGAAGGGGAAAGCTATAATTTTCCCTTACAGAAGGGTTATTTTTTAGCATTTGCTTTAATTTTTTATTTTTTATTTTATTTTTTGAAAAACAGAGAAATTTATGTATTTTATAGACATTAGATCATTGTATATATTTGTTTTTAACTGTACATATCATCACAGTAAAGAGAAGTACGTTTCACAAAAATAACATGCTTAACAGCTTTAGCTTTTTTTTCAAAACACACAAAATTTCGCAAATGGCCTAAATCGCGAAATTTTCTGACATTAAATAATATCAAATCAGAAAGGTTTTCGTTAAAGGCTTTAAGATATTTGCTACCGAGCCCAGGGCTCGTTGACTTTTGTTTGCTAATAAAAACAAGTTTTTAACCTTGCATATTCTTGTTGTTGGGGATTCCCTATTGTCTCCGGGGAATCTATCTGAAATTCAGAAAGTGTAGATGG
Source organism: Clytia hemisphaerica (assembly GCF_902728285.1). Lineage (NCBI taxonomy): Eukaryota > Metazoa > Cnidaria > Hydrozoa > Leptothecata > Clytiidae > Clytia > Clytia hemisphaerica. The sequence continues at coordinate 5,336 of NW_027103530.1, forward strand.
AGCTTCTAGTCGGAATCCTCTCTTAAAGGCCCACTCAAACCACAAATTAGCGGGAAATTATCTGCAGAGACACAAGTTGATGTGTATAAACATCAAATAAATCAGTTCGGCAAATTGCATAGATCCGCAACGTTGCAATATTCCGCGACGTTGCGGTTTTTCGCAGCGTTTCCCTAGGGTTGCGCTGCTATTTTACGCAACGCTTCCGATTGAAGCTTGTGACTTTAAAAATCATCGCCTACCAATTTTCTTCTAAACGCATGCAAAATCAGGCAAAAACTTTCTTTCTTGAACAAAAGTAGCGCTTTTTTGAACGAAGTAGCATTTCTTCCAAGAATGATAGTGAATAATCGCTTGGTAGGAAATTAATATGCTAGGGTGAAAAGTTTCCTTTTCGGTTGTTCTTCAAAATGCACATTATTTTGGGACCCCGGTCCAGGCCCTGCGATTTCGATTTTGGTCCAAAGGCCAGAGCTGCGAAATTATGCAGTAGTAAAGCTGCGGAATTTCACAACGTTGCGGAATATCACAACGCTACAGATGCAGAATTTCGCAGCGTTGCGGATCTGTGCAATTTCCCGAACTGTAAATAAACAGATAATTAGCAATAAACTTTTGTGAAATTAAAAATTCCACTGAAAAAAGTGGTTAAAGTGGTCAAAGCGGGCTCAAAGCCGCGGGGTCACATAGGCAAAAAATTATCAAATGCTGTTGAGCCTTCTTTTTTCAACATGTATCAGTTACTTAAATCATTCTATCAGTCTTTTCTAAAAAGGTCATAATATGGAAAGAGGCCAAAAATGTTATAGGATTTCAAAGAAATTTATGCAATTTATATTTATAATCCCGATATTAAGGTATATTGTTCATTTTAGGTATTGTAACTATGGGAGCCCGCATTACCCAATGGAAATCTCTCAACACATTTAGTGCCTCCCATTAAAAAAGGAAGTGCAATCGCACTTTACTACCGCTGAAGGATTGAAAAAAATGCCACTGAAAATATTACATTAGATTTTTAGGCATTATTTTCGCAGAAATATATTGAAGAACCTGAAGAAATAGGCAGGGCCCAGTGAAGAAATAATCCTGTTTTTCTCTAAAATGTGATAACAAATTGTGTTAAAGGGGCTTTTGTAGTGAGTGGTATACTACTATTTGGCAACCAAGTGGTAATAATTAGGAAAGAGAAAGAACAAAGTGAGTTTCAATTAGAAAAATTGATAATTGCACGTGATGACTTGATAAATATGGCAGCTGAATAAAATCATAAATCTAGAAACAATTACAAAAAATGCTATTATGGGAGAAGATTCAGATAATTTGAAAAATATTTGGTTTGAAAATCTTACACTTTATGAATAAAAAAATTGTTGGTCATATATTCTCAGGCTAAGTACAAACCAAAATTTATACTCAATTATATAATGATTTTCTCAATCCTGGTTCAGCAATTTGAGAAGATGGCTTCTCAAGTTTTTCTCCATCAGTTTTCTTAGACTTTTCTCTTGAAAATCTTCTTTTCAAGACTTGCACAAAGGCTCTCACATAAGATCTGAGTCTCAAATCAATCCAGTTTTCCAAAATCTGTTTGAACAAAATCCTTTTAAAACCAAGTAGTTTTTCATCAGCCTGGTCAGCAACACATCACGCAAGTCTTGAGATTTATAATCTCTTAAAAATTTCACATTCAAAACTCGTCGAACAACCATTTCGATTCTACGGAAGAGAATGAAGGAGACATCCTTTAAATAAATCAAGCCACCTCGGTCTTGTGTTAAAGTCCATTTCCTCGTAAACTCTAAAAGGCTGTTTGTGGAGTGCTTTTCTGGACCCCTCAGCTGAATAGAAGAAAAAAATCTCAATGGACAGCCTGCAGCTTCGCGAGTTGACAGTCTTGGTGACTTTACTAATCGATAAAACCTCTTCTTATAACAGTTGATAATAAAGCCACCAACATATGCAACTATTTCTTGTTCAGACTTTGAGAATGGTATGTCTGTTGTGTCGCTCTCCGCCTTTTCCGTCAGGGTTGAATTTTCAAGTTTAAAAATTCCTTTGGTAATTTCTATTGATAGTATGTGTGCCACTGAGAAGAATTCAGCTGAGTTAGCTGACACCACATGCACCCAGAACAATTTTCCATTCAAAGATGTTAGTTCACTCCAGAATTTTTCCAAACCTGTATCTTTGTGAAGTTTGAATTTTGATGAAATTTCTAAGATAGCTTTACAGTGTTCAGAACAGGATAAAATAAATTGAGGCTGTTTCTTGTAGTCTCAATAGGTCCTGGCACAAGGCTCTTCTGAGGTTTCCAGGTGTCTGTATGTTTTCAATAACAATGTTGTTGATGGGGTCATTGACTATTTCTGTCAATACGTCCACTACTAAACGTTTCGATTCTTTCAGTATGTCCTTCTTTGATGTTTGCAAACCTAAAAAGTAGAAAAATGCCTTATGGTTAAAAAAATCAAAGAAGATTACAAATCAAAGAAAGGAAAATACCCCACTTAAAATCATAATAAAAGAGTACTGTGAAAAAAGGTAATAGCGCACCGCGCTGAATCTAAAAATAGATTTTATTTTTGACATAATCATTACTGTCGATGTGTTTGTACGAGTTCCAATCCCATCAACCTTTGCGCTAATCTCTTTTGCACGTTAATTGCATCGTTTGACAAAAGATATATAACAGCTCGCACGTATATTTAATTGAGCCGCGTTGAATTGTGGGATTGCAACTCGTACAAATGTCAAAAAAAGTGAAAAGTAATAATTATGACGTATGCATTGCGGAGCGCTATTTGTAACAAATAGAAGGAAATTTGAATTCTCAGGATCGTATTTCAATAAAATTGTAAAAGGAGGGGAAGGAAAGGAAGAAAAGGTTACCTGTTCTGTCATCTTTCTTCTTCTTAGATTTTGCTGGGCCTTGGCTTGGGTCCTTTTCTGAAGAAAAATAAAAACATGCAAATGAGTATTGCTTCACTAATAAATCACAATATTATCATAAGTCATGGTACCATCATGACATGAGTTTTCAAAAATACAAACATGGTGAAATTTCAGCTTTTCATTGTGAATTCACCTCAAAAGGCAAATGATTTTCTCCTGTAGTACCATGAAGTCGGGTAACTTGCATCAGTGGAGGGAAACTTGTATAGTCATCAAATGACTGACCAATCAAAGCAGCAAAATTTCAAAACAAATGAACTACGGGTACGCAGCTCCACCTCAAAGCTATTCTCTACCAATTTTTTATTTAACTTGTATTTTAATGACCAGTCAGGTCTTTCATTTGAGGGCTATGCATGTTAGCCTCCAATGTGATGCAAGTTACCCAATCTCACGGTATTATATTACATCAAAAAAAAATTCAATAAAAAAACATTTGATCAATGCTGAACATTTATTTCTATCACTTAAAGCATTTACTTTTTTATACAAAAGGAGATAAGAGCAAATATAAATAAAGAATTCTGCCTGACTGGGACTTATCTAGCTGGGCTGAGGAGTGTATGAGGTTTCAAGATAAAATATTGTTATCAAATAAAACATACCACACTTTTCAACATGTTTTTTTGTATGCATGTTTCCTAACATATTTCTTCTTGCAAAGTGGACAAAAAAGATCATCTTTATTATTGGAAGATGTGTTGGCTTCGTGTGATATTTCAGGTACATTTTCCAGTTGAACTTCTTCATTAGTAGCACCACCAGCATTTTCAACTTCTTCCAGAATGTTTTGATCAAAATCTACATCTTCAAGCATCATTTCATGGGAATCACTTTCCACTGCTAGGTGAACCTCTTCAACTTGTGTTTTATCTTTTAGAGAATCGTCATCCAAAAGCATAATTTCATAATCAATCTCATCATAATTTTCGTCAGAAACATGTGAACTGTTGAGCGCCATATTGAAATTTGGAAAATTTTTCAAAAAACGCGTTTGTTTATAAAACTTTAGTACACATCATGTTGTGCCCCTTATGAAAATTAGCCAATCACAGATTGGAAGAAAAAGAAAAACAAACAGAAGCGCGATTTTAAAAAGCTATTATACTTGCGCCATTTATTTGAATTTCCTGCTTCCAGTGAGTGTTCATAAAAGAATGAATGACATTTACTCTCCATCTATTTTACTTTTTACCTTCATGATCTTGGCTATTCCTAGTTTTGTATAGGGCTTTACATATGAGTCATAAGATACATACTTTAAGTGGATTAATATGCTTTCCCACCAAAAAAAAAACATTTTTCAAGTTTGGACCCAAAAGACTTTCTGTTTGTTGTTCTTCATTTTCAGTCTTTTGGGAAATTCCCTGCTAGACCACAAAATGAAAGAAGACAAAGCTTTAGTGCTCACCGTTTTTTTTATCACAGTGGCTTTTAATTTATATACCTTATTCATGATATGCACCATTGTAATGTCTTCCATTCCACCCAATAGCTGATTGGTTGAAAGTGACGTATTGACTGATTTCACGTCACTTACAACCAATGAGCTATTGGTTCCGTGATGTAATGTCAGAAGACATTGCAGTGGTGAATATCAAGTATTGGTACTAATTTTTGCGCATTAAGAAAAAAGTTATTTTCGCGCACCAGCCAATCAGTATTAATTTTCGCGCACAAAGGCCTCCTATATATCTTTTTTCTAGACATACAAATTTAAATGAAGCAATTTTTTTAAAGATAAATGGCCACTTTCTTTCCAAAAAAAACAAGGTATTAATTTTCGCGCATTTTTTGGGCCTGTGCACGAAATTGCGCGAAAATTAGTACCAATAAGGTAGCTTTTGAGCACTCCAGGCATAGCCAGGTACCAGAATATAGCTGTAAAGTGAATTGTTTTGAGCCTTTTTGTCCTTTTCTGGGTCAAATAGCAAAGAAAACAAAACCTTTAACGTGATTTTCTCAATGAAATATTTTGAAACGCCGCAGTAAATAATTCGGGAATCGTTTTTACTATTGAATTGAAAATCTCCAGGTTTGTTTATTTTGAAGTTATGCATGTTCCCTATAAATTATGTTATCATAGAATGAAATTTGACGTCACTGTCAGGAAATTTTTCCCACATTTGGCAAAATTAATAACTTTGTACTTAAGATTGCATATGTCGGCGAATAGGTTTCCAAAAAGCTTGAAATGTATAAGGAACATGAAAAGAAATATGTAAAGTGTATCTGCAAATTTTGAAATCGACCCGACGTTTTTCATCCGTTATTTACTGCAAAGTGGACCCCTTAAAATATCTAATTAATTATGCGTAATTCTGAATAATTAACGAAATTGATTATATCTTTTAAAATGCTCATTTTTCATCGAGTACTTCAATATGACCAAAATCATTTTATTTGGACAACTATTGAGCAATTTAAGTTTTTGGTGAGGCATAAAATTGCGACATCGCAAAATTTAATCTTGCAAAAATTAATTCGCTTATTGTTTTGAGAGATACTACAGTATTTTGCTTGTTTGAAATTGTTTGTCTTTTTTTAACAGATAAAAATAAATTTACAATAAATACGATGAATACGTACTATACTATAGCACCAAAAATAACTAGTCATGCTATCCCTATTAATGTCAGGCTTTGTTGAATTTGACAGGCTCAGGGGGGGTTTACACCACCCTCGATAATTTTTGATCTAGAAGAGGTATGATCATGAAACTTTGCACGAAGGTTCCCTATTACTATTAGAACTATTTGGAAAAATATGCCCGATGACGTTATCCAAAAAGTGATGACATCATCAAAAGATTTACACCTGCCACTGAACTGTGAGAAAGTATATCTCACTAAAATGTCATTCAGGAACGAACCAATAAAGATTTTTCCATTCTGTTTTGATTTTCTGAAAGCTATAAGGTCAGTCTTTCATATATTTGCCTGTTTTAGACGGAAAATTAACTCTGGCTCGTAAAAGCTATGCTGAATGTGAGTAAATATTTCAAAACACGATGACGTCATAGATGATGACGTCATCAATTTTTTGAAATTTTTTAAACCGTTTTTAAAACTTATTGATATCTAATAGCTGTCAAAATTTGAAGTAAATTCAATGGCTCTATCAAAAGTTATGGTCATTTTAAGAAATTGAGGTTTTACGGGATTTTAGTAGGTTTTCACAATAAAGTCATAAATCCCGAACTAGAGGGTCTATAGATGTAAAAATTGGCACAGTTTTGCTTTACAAGATTTTATTAAAAGTCAAAAATTTCAGAGGTCCTCAGATATTTTCCATAAATTATTAGACGAAAAAAACGCCAGGGTGGTGTAAACCCCCCCTGACACGAATAGGGTTAACACGAATTAAAGCCCGTTTTCGAACCAAACTTCATTTTAAGTAATCTAAAGCATATTTTAAATACTTGACTAGTTATTTTTTTGTACGAGGTATATGCTTAAACTCTTTCTAGAGTTATCTACCAATATAACAAGTTTTCTCAAAACCTCAACAATATAAACATAAGATCTTTTTCTTAAAACAAAAAACTAATTCAAGCGCCCAGTGCTTAAATCTATCCTATTACACTTCACTTAAATAACTACTCCTGTTTTAACGCGGGTAAAAAGAGTGCGAATACTTATGAACACGAATGAGAGCCTTGCGTCTTTAAGGGTCAATAATCAATTGACAGATCCAAAGTTTTTCAGTGGTATTTAATTATAATGAAATTTTGGATGAAATAGAATTAGTGGAAAAATTTGCTAGATAAAATATGATTTTGCAAGTATTCCAATATTCATTTTTTGTAATTAGGAGCGAAGGATTGTTTTTAAAGAAGCATTACATTCTACCTGAGTCATTGCATTGTCATTTTGTAAAATTAAGTCGGGATGAAATAAACGGAGCTTTTTTTACACGATCACTAATTAATGTGGATAAATGTACGCATGTATTTATGTAACGCAGGTTTTAAGTAATGCGAAGCAAGCCCATTCGCGTTAATAACATGAGTAATAGTGTAACAAGGTAGTAGTTTCTAGGTTAAACTTAGACCTTTAAAATGCATATCTACAAAGTATAAAACTATAAAGAATTTCGGTAAAAGGGATATAATAATGCCCGAAAAATCAATATGGTAAAAAAAGTAAAGTAAATAAAAGCAAACTACGATCGCCCTGAGGTATACTTTTCTTCTCAACTTCTCAACTATATTTTGATTTTTTGGGAAAAAAAGTACATAGAAAGTTGAGAAGAAAAGTATACCTCAGGGCCATCGTACAAAACTATCAATAAGCTCGTATAACAGATCACTTTTGACCAAAATATTCATTACTCAGCTCCTGTAGTGAATTTCAAAAAGTGACCAAGAGAGATTTTTCCTTCCCGTCGTCTACCACCTTACAAAAAAAATGTTTAAAACTAAGTTTAATCATGTCATTATACGTATGAGAAAGATGCAAGAAACAATTTTTAATCTACCTTAAGTGGATTAATAGACCTTTCCCGAAACCTATGA
>NW_027103530.1:13654-17327 GCF_902728285.1 Clytia hemisphaerica
GTTCAAGGTTTGACATCCCATGTACGATCAAATTATCATTTTTCGCAAACATAAATCGAAATACCCACGGTACCAAAGCTCACTATCTCATTATTTTTCATTATTTCATTGCTTTCACTAAAAAATAACGTAATTTTTTGAACCCATCCAAAGATCCACACGAAGGCTTCAGAAAAAAATTGGTGGATGTAAAGGTCGCATAACAATACTTATTAGGGGGTGGGGGCGTACGGGATATCGGTACATCGGTATTGGCCTTTTTTTAGATCGGTAAATCGGTATTAGAGGAAAAAATTGATCGGTAATCGGTATTTTAAGACCATCTCGGTATCGGTAAAAGACCCTTTTCTATGTATCAGTATTTCGGTATTTTTGGTCAACTATCGGTATCGACCACCTCCTTGGTATCGAAGATCATGAGCCATTGCGCTCCAAAACCAATTTTGGTGGAATAAATTTTAAAATCTTGCAATTTTTTTTCGCTTGCTTGGTTTATGCTATATGGTTGCGGATGACTTTCAAAAATTTTCCATATGGCCAAAGCCTCCTTTTCCATGTGAATATATGACCGATATGTTCTAAGCACTCACACATAAATTAGTACAAATTAAGGTGGGAGTCACATGAAGTTTTGAGATTTGGTGAAAAAATTATCGATTTCGAGATTTTGCGCGTTTCATGACCCTATACCCTTTCTGAACACACTCTGAAAATTTTAAGGTCGTAGCATTTATATTTCCTGAGATATAAGGTTTTTTCTAGACTCTGATCTAAAGTATTTTCCTTAGCAACGAAAAAATCATACCCGTTGCTAGGGCCTGATTTCTTTATGGCTGATGTAAACATAGGATCATGACATACCAAACGAAAGATCTTTTTACGCCCTTTTCGGGCGTCTAAATCAATACCGCCTTTTTTTCGCGGGATTTCCTAATATGACGTAATCAAAGATGGTAACCAAAGAAATGATATTTTTAAAAACATACAAATTTTGGAGGCTGTCAGCCAGTCAGCAGTGATTTTGACTATGAAAACTGCTTTAATTTGGAAATGTTGGATTGACTGATGACATTTTTAGCTCTTTAATGTCATTCTTCTCAACTAAAAAAGCTTGAGCTAGGTGAAACCAAAGACTTGATTCTCAAACTCAACGTTTCGATATGAACAAATAGTTTGACGACACCGGAAAACTTATTGAAGGACAAAGACCAAAGGCATATTCAATGATGTATCTATTTAAAGATCCAAGTGTTAAAGGAATTGAAAGCCTGGAGGCTGGTTTAACAATTGTGTGTGATGAATTATTGAAGGTCTGGGGCGCTCCTTTCGGCTCCGCCCTCTGGCTGTATTATTTACATTCAGAAGAAATCGTGCACGACTAGATGTCCAAGTGGATTCTTGTATCACAACAGATCAACTTTAGATTAACCTATAACTGGCAGAATTAGTGAGGAAATATACTAGGATGATCTATTACATTGAAAATATGGTTTTTGTTGTGAAACACTTTAAATTGACTTAATCATGTTGACGTGGAGTTTGGCGCAAAATTTTAGGATTGGCGCACATCACGTGAAAGTGATAATTTGGAATTTCTGGACTATTTTGATATTTCAAAGCCCTTTTTAAAGTATATAAAGTAGAACTATAGTCCATTTTAGTCAAACAGCGAAAGAATTTTGTAAAACGGTTGATTTATTACAGAGAAATAGAGATATATATCTACTTCTGACTTTGCGGTCCGTTTTCTCAAAATAGGTTTCAGGGGGTTTTCGCACACCTTGGCAACGTTTTCTCAGGATTGACAAGTGCTATGAACTGAAATTTTTCAGGAGAAATTCAATTTATGGTCTAGAGTGTTATGAATGGATTACTTTTGAAAAAATACTTTTTGATTTCTAATTCAAAAAGGCATTTTTAGTTTCCGACCCCCTGGAATGAAATTTCAAAAAAAAATTCCATTCATAACACTCCTTATCCAAATATTAACAAGCTGCAAAAAAAATTTTTGTGATAGGTTTTGTAGATTTTTCTGAAACGTTGACACAATATTTTCACAGTACATTACCCCCTGGCTGATTTTACCCCCGTCTTGGCTATTTTTAGACTTTTTTTTACATTTTTGAAATCATCTATTGTTAAGTTACCTCTGTAGAAAATTTCATTTAAAAATCTCTTCAAGTTCAAAAGTTATACAGGAAAATGTAAAAAATCAACTTTCTCAATTTTTCATGTGACTCCCACCTTAAGGAACGCTCGGGGAGCCAATTTTAAGAATCATGGCTGCAATTTTAATAAGGCAAGAGTCTCAGCCAGGGGTCTGCTGACACATTTTCCTGCCGTGAATACAGTTGACGCTCTCTAAACGATCCATTTTGGCGTTGTGGCAGGGGGGCACGCCTCCCCAAGTGGAGTTTTGAACGCCTAACTCTTAAAATTACCCTAAAATGCGCTTTAAATTGCGCCCAAAGACCAAAAATAACTTGAAAAATCATGAAATTTTTTTTGCTCCCTTCGCTCGCAATTAAGTTATAAGACGATTTTTGAAGGGAGATCTAACGTCCCACGACCAATTTGGTGAAAACAATATTCAAAACAAAAACTCACAATTTTTTTCTTGCTTCATTCGCACGCACTAGCTTCCTTCAATTTTTTGATCTAGAGATAGTATTAAATATAACTTTATCCGTTACTTTCTACTATTCGACATTCTATCACTCGATAAGCTCCCATTTTCGATGAAAATTCGAGGTTTCTTGATGGTTTTCCGTTCTCTTATTCAATTTTTAGCATCTAAACTTTTGGTCAAATTTAAGCTCTGTTTTGGAAAAAATTTTGGCTCGCGTCAAACAGAGTTAACTTTTTCCACTGACTAATAGAGAAGCATGACCATGGTTGTGTTCATGGTTGTGTTTTTTGTTCTTTTTTTGTCAAAAATTTTGTTCAATGTTATTATACTGTAATTGGCTTTACTCAATCCATCTCGATGAGCAATGTCGCAATTTTTTCTTGCTCGCTTCTCTCGCATTTCCTAAATGTTTCTAAAATGACCTGAATTTTAACTTCAATTTTTGGTATACGAATGCAACCAAAAAATGGGCGCCAGAATTAAGCATACAAGGCGCCTTAAGCCAAAATTCTACTTTTGCCTGCCCATCCTTGATCTACCCACCACGCTACTGTTCGGTAATCGTCATAGAGACTTTGGATGGTGACAAACCCAACCTTTATCGTCCACACATATTCAGCACCCATATTTACCTAAGTACCCCCTCCGGGAGATGAGTACCTGAAAAATTGGGAAAAATTGATCGGTATCGGTATTTGAACGAAAAATTTATCGGTATATCGGTAATTGAGAGAAAAAGTGATCGGTATATCGGTATTACGAAGGCCCGTACGCCCCCACTTATTAAGTAACGCTTAGTAGACCAGCGTTCGAGATTCAGAAAAGGCCTTAAAATGGTTTTCGTAGGGCACCCCTTAACTCAGGGCAAATTTTTGATATTATGCTCCTAATAGGGTGTAGAATTGACAAAAAAAGAATTTGCCCTTCGACAACCTCGTTCCCAGGGCCTGATTCTCACTTTTTTATAATTTTGATGGTCGTTTCGAATCGCCCTGGCAAAAAAGGATTGAGATTCGCTGACGTCAGCTTTCATTTTCTAGAAGA
>NW_027103530.1:17337-130950 GCF_902728285.1 Clytia hemisphaerica
AAGATTCCTATCCTGGTCTGTACGCCGAGTTGGTCCATCATAATGGCTCAACAAAAACCAGCCGGGAGTAAAACGTGCCAGCTTGGTTCATTTCCCGGTTTTCTTGGACAAACACATTTTACTTCCGACTTGCAAGCCACGGTCCCCAAAAAAGGCTTATATCTTGAAAGATTAACTTTAGCTCCCAGGCTATAGACCCAATGTATTGAAAGGCCTTTAAAACAGGAAGAATGGGACCCAAGGTTGTCATAATTCCTAATATGGTCAAAATAAAAGTCGCCGTTAAGACGAAATAGATAGTTTAAATTGGTGTCGCCCAAGAGACGTATTTTTTGCCATTATGAATATACCCCCCGAAAATAGAGTTAGCAATTTTGAACTCTGAAAGCGTATTCAAAATTCAGGGTAAGGTTTGAATGATCTCTGGAGCCATATCTATCCTTTGGTTTATCGTAAATACACTTAAAGGCGACAATTCGGTCAGAATAAAAGCAAAAAACGTTGAGGCGACACGAAAATGTCGCCTTAAAGAAAATGTCACCCTAAGTTATATATTTTTTGCATGAAATGTCGCCTTATATACAAATTAGAAATATTATATATATCTTTCTCTTGTTCTTTTAGATTAGCATTCATAGTTATAAATAAAACATATGAATAAGATATTCTTCATATTCCTTCATAGTAGTTGAAGAAATTGTTGTGCGAGTATTGGATGAGGAGTATCATTGCAATCACGAGGAGGCAGACACACGGATCATTTTCCACCTTTCCAAACTGCCTGAGATGGCCAATGTTGCCATCACCCTTGGGTCAATACATATTTTACCTGTCAAGAATGTTTGGATGGAAGTAGGCAAATTCAGTGACAACAGCCTTCGGTTCATTGACGTGACGGCCATTTCAAAAGTTCTTGGTGACAGACTCTGCAAAGCATTCCATGCATTTACAGGTATCTAAATCTATTCTATTTCTAACCTTTATCATTCGAAACTTTTTCTAATTTGTCCAAAATTATATTCCTTGGAATTCGAAACTTTCACTGATTCGAAGGAAATTTTAGAGTCTAAAGATGGAGAGAGAGGAACCTCGTTTTTTAAGGATGTGATTACACAGCGCCGTTCACAAGAAAAGGAAAGATTCGACCATTCAATCAGCTGAAAAAAGATTTATTTTTACTAATTTTGATAGTCATTGAACTTTTTATTGCCAATCTTGCGATAATTAACGATTCATCGGTCTAACTTGATGATACTTAATGAAATTTGCTAATTTTAAACTTGAAAATTGAAATATTTACTAATTTCAATTTGAGTGAGTATCATCTACTTAATGAAATTTGCTAATTTTAAACTTGAAAATTGAAATATTTACTAATTTCAATTTGAGAGAGTATTTAAGACGCTCACTATTTGCATTATGCATTGCTTGCTGCTCGCAGTTTGAGCACTCTTGTGACTCCACAATGCACTCCACAAAATGTCTAACCGTACATCCTGTGCCCAAGTTCAGGAGTTGCCATAAAGCCATTATGGTAATAACCGGGAGGGCACATTGCTATACATTGTAATTTCAATTTTATTTAGGTATTTGCCAGCTTGAACGGTGTACCTACAACCGAGGAGATTGAGACCATTGAACGATTTGTATGTGCGATGTATGGTAAAGGGAAATTGAATGAGGTCAACGAGGCAAGATTGGGCATGTTCTTGTAAAAATATAAACCGAAAAATTCAGATGCCCCTTCGGTCAAGCAATTCCACGTCACTACCACCGTGCTTCAAAGTGCTGATCAAGAAAATCTAAAGGACAGCCTTCGTTGCGAAAATCTGGAGGAATGCAACTTTAGCCCTTCATAATTTTGACTCCCCAACATTATCTGGATGGAACTTACAGGATGACAGCTATCGAATTGATTGGTTTGAAGGTGACGTTGCACCTAGAGTTATTGACGTTGTACGAGACGACACAATCGAAGACGGTAATTTTATTTTGTGTACTCTCCTTTTGAATTTCATTTTTATTTGCTTGGCTGGCACGCTGTCAATCTTATTCAAATAAACCAAAACTTACACCTGTTCTCACTCTCTCTCTCCTTCTCTCTACAAAGGATACAGAGAAGGACGAATATTACGATCGCCAGGGCATGAGTGACGACGATGAAGAACTAGATAAGGATAACATGGATAAAAGTGACGAGGAGGATGACAATTGATGTAAGAAAACTATTCTCTTTTTTTCAAGTCTATTTTTTCCCCATTACCCATCCTGGCAAACTTAATCTTTGGGTTTTTATATGGCTTGTTTCACCTTTCATTTTTCAGACTGTACTTGTTTTATAGCCTGGACATCCAGACCGTAAACTATTTCACCGTCTACTTTTTTATAATCTTGTCTCTGGTTTACGGTCTGGTCCAACTTACTCCTCTGGCAGGGATAATTGTCCCTGCATATGCGAGTGTATCTAATTGGCCAGTGCGTGCCCCGTCACTGTTTTCGATATTTCTTGATGCACGCGCATAATTTATGGAAAAAGCTGACATGGCAAAAAAAGATAAACAAATGAAAATGGAAACAAAGGTTCATTTCTAAACAAAATGGCTGATGGAAAGGAGCCTTTATGAATGAGACTGACGTTTGGATATAGTTTAAAGTAGTTTTGAAAGTTTATTCAGTTTGTAAAAGAGGTTTTATGGTAAGTGATTATGTGTGTCTGCCTGGGTTTCCAAAGGTTTGAGATTCTGTCAACAAGGATTCACTCACAGACTGTGTCATTCAAAACTTTATCAGACTTTTTTAGTTGCATCAGACTCTAAAACTTTGTATGTCGAGGTAAGAGTTTTTTTTCTGAAATTTTGAGTCTGGATACCCAGGCTACTTGTTTTAGTCCGATATTTCAAGAATGAGGAATTCTCTTATTTAATGATTATGTATTTTTCAAAGTTTACTTGATCTCTGCCATAGGACAAACACATGGAACTCTGAAGCTCCTCTGGATCGAACAAACCGCAAAAGCATATGATCTTTCAGCTCAAAAATATTTGAAATATAATATTAAACTGATGTAACTAAAGTGTCTTTAGCCTTCCAACCAGGTCTTTGCACCGGATTTCTTTTATTAGATTTCGCTTTTCATTGTTCCAAGGGTTGTAAAGATCAACTGTGGAATTAAGATTTGCCCATTATAGGCCAAGAATATAAAATAATCTGACCAGGTCAGGAAACTGGATTTTTTGGTTAGATTTTCGACGATTTTCATTGTCCCCAAGGGTTGTACTAATCACCTGTAAAATTTCAGTCCTGAGGCTTGTGACCTAGATTTTGGCCCATTAGATTTTGACCCATTAGCCCTAGATTTTGGGCTGACTAGAAAATTTTTGAAATTCGACTGCCAAGCTACCCTAAATCACTAAATAAAAATAGACAAATTTGACACATGCTAGAGTGAAAAGAAACTTAAAGAAACAATGTGTAATGCGAGCGAAGAAAGCGAAAAAATTGATGTTTTATAATTTCAATATTGTTGTCAGCAAATTGGTCTTGGGGTGCAGTTAGATTTTCATTTAATAATGCTATATTGTACGCAAAAAAAATTGCAAGTTAGCTAGATTGGAAAGAAGTTACCAATGAACTTTACTTTATTTAAAAAATGCAAGCATTCTATTTAAGATTAACTCAGTAAAATTGGTCCTGGGGCGCAGTTAAAGGTGCATAAAGTATAATTTTTAAGAATGAGGCGTTTAGAAAATCTCTTTTGGCGTCCCTTGCTCTTCTGCGCCCCCTCAAAAAAGCTCTGCTAGGGGGGGGGGCATGCCCCCCCCCCTGCCACAACGCCACTGTTTTGGATAGTCATAGTGCTTTGAGAATTGGCAGCACGTTTTAATCGAAGCTTGTAAAAAGACATTATCCAAAGGAAACTGAACGGACTATTTTAGGCTAAAAGTTCAGCATACACTCATGGTTACTGAATAGAATTATTATCAAATCCGGATTATCTCTTTTAACTACTTAGGGAAAACGATATCAACCATTTCATAAACCATTTCGATGAACAATTGATTGTATCGATGAGACATGTATATAAATCACTAATAATTTGATTATATTACTACCCTAATAGGGCCTAAGGGTTCTTTAAGAATCACGGAATTTTCTTTAAACTTACAATTTAGTCTGCTTTAATATCTAATAGATAACTTTTTCACTTGATTTCATTTCACTTTATTTCGGATGTGTAGTTTCTGTTATTTGTTATGTTGTTTGTCAAAGCTCTACATATTCTATAACCATGTCAACATCCAGTTCATCTTCTGATTAGTTTTTATCTAAAAAATGCTCAGAAACAATATCAAAAACCCAATTAGCCAATTTGAATTCAAGAAGGGGGACATTATCCATTATATAATCAAGTGAATCAATATATTCAAGTTGACCAACAATTTCATTAACAATGGATTCAGTCAGGCCACTGACAGTTGATGATGGTAACTGTAAATTTTTAACAACACAATCATGGTGATAACTTAATAGCATAGATTTAACACTCTCTCGATCTTTGACAGAAACTTCTCGGATGGACACTTTTGGGGCATTTTGAAAAAAATTTGTTTCTCTCTTAAAATTGAACAAGTTTTGGTGATCTTGATCACAGGAACATGAAACAGTGCAGAATGAACAACAATTGTGACCGATATCAAGAGATGGTACGTGATTCGACTCAATGATGTCCTTAGACAGCCAGACTTAAGAGTGGCATAGTCCTTCATTTTTTGATTTACATTCTTGTTCGGATTTTTGTATGTGTAAAGTATAGCATGGCAATTAGGTTCACCACTTCTACCAGCACGACCAATTTGTTGGCAATAGTCAACAAGGGAATGGGCTGGACCAAAGTGGCAAACATATTGAAGGGCTTTTACATTTATACCACAGCCGATGGTACTTGTTGCAATAATAACTCTTTGCGTGCGTTTATCTGTATTTGTTAATGAATTCAAACATCTTGTTTTGACGAAGTCAGGGCTTTCACAATGAAACATGTTGACCATCAAGTTCTTTGGACTTTTGATGTTGTCAAGATAAAGAGCTTTGTGTTTGTCCAATACAGTCTCGAATTGACCGAACAACCAGGAAACTAAATCGTGAGATTTACAATAAATAAGTACTTTTGGAGAGTTAAGTTTTTCACAAATCAATGCTTCCAATAGCCAATTAAAACAAGAAATAGATTTTGACTTCATTGGTATCAGTGCAAGGCGAATATTTTGACGATCACTGCATGAATGAACCAACTTTATGTATTTTGATAAGGAACAGCAGGCTTTGACTATATCTGCAAAGTCCATATCAATGGTAGCACTGAGGGCAAGCATAGGGATTCTCTCGGCACAAAAAGATCGAATTTCTCAAATTCGGCCAAACGCCTCACGAAACACCTTCTCTGTTGATGCATCTGATACACCCCTATAAAATGTAAGGATATTATATATTTGTGTTATATCTATACAATTAATGATCGAGGAAGGAACCAAAAAGTAACCCCAATTGATGGTATTGAGAGGAAAAGGGTTAGTATTTTCTTATTTTAAATTTCTAGAGGTGTTAAGTAGTTCAAATTATGTATCGTGTATCTGTGTGTATATTACATGATGGTAGATTGATACAAATAACTAGGAAACTTGATGAGCCTCATCAACCACAATACAAATCAAATTTTGTCTAAAGTAGCTCGAAGATAACAATTCTTTGCCAGATGGTGATAACCACATTTCATCAATTTGGTTGCGAATGAGGGACTTTAAGGGTAAAACAACGATTAAAATTGGATTCATAGCAATTTTCATTTCAAGAAATAAAGGTGGCATCATTTGATATATCAAGCTTTTTCCATATGATGTTGACAAAATGGCTAGTGTGTCTTTGCCATTCACAACATTTTCCATACAAACTGTCTATATTAAACTAGGTTTAACTTTAAAGGATGAATTCAACCTTTGAATTATATTATCAGCTAGCTTTTCAAAAGTAGATCGATTTCCTTCTCTCTGCTTCCACAGGTCTACTTGAGCGGCGGCCATGTTTGTTGGAATGTTTGTTTTGAATTTGCAAATCCAACCGCGCATAATTTCAAAATAATTATTATTATGCGAGGTTTCACTTCCCAAAAATAATTTTGAGATCATTTGCGTGAACGAAGTTTTAGCTTAGCTGTCCACGGGTTTTGCAAGCGGGAATCGACTTGTTGTAAAATACTCGTCCCTCTTCCATATAATGAACTTTGGTGAATGGTATGGAAGTTTGGACGGGTTTCCGGTCTAGAAAATAAAATGAAAATACAATTAAGAAAGGTGTAAACGTTGGACTCCACAGACAACAGACAGGGAAAATTCTCACTCATCTTGATGAGCTAGGTCGATACTATGAAAAATGGACTTGATAAAGACACTCAAGCTGTCGTTGTAAAGAATCTGTTTTCACTTTTTTTTTACTTGCTAAATAAACAGTTTTGTTTGAAAGTCTATTATTTAAAAAAAATACAAATCAGTGGTGACTAGAGCAAAAAAATACTCTCTAAATTCTTTTTTGCTCTCAAGAACCAAAGTATTTTCAAATTTTCACTTTCTGAGAAGAATTTATTTTTTTACTTTTAAGTTTTAGACTTCCTAATGTCTGACCCAGTCTGACCCTCAATTTTAGAATATACATGAAAAAAATCGAAAGGTGTCGAAATTACCATCTCAAGATGGTAACAAACTCCAGGCATACTTGCAGGAAAAGAAAATAAAAATAAAATTCTCGCTCATCTTGATGAGCTAGTTCGATACTATGAAAAATGGACTTGATAAAGACACTCAAGCTGTCGTTGTAAAGAATCTCTTTTAACTTTTTTTTTACTTGCAAAATAAAGAGTTTTGTTTGAAAGTCTATTATTTAAAAAAATACATATCAGTGGTGACTAGAGCAAAATTTCTCTCTAAATTCTTTTTTGCTCTCAAGAACCAAAGTATTTTCAAATTTTCACTTTCTGAGAAGAATTTATTTTTTTACTTTCAAGTTTTAGACTTCCTAATGTCTGATCCAGTCTGACCCTCAATTTTAGAATATACATGAAAAAAGTCTTATCAACAAAATTGTGAATGTTTAAATGGCTGTTCTGGAACCAACGATTGATGTTTTCTGTAGGTTCACGAGATCAAATTTAACCCAGATAATATCACTCTTGGAAGACTATCAAGGTGATGCTGATACGTTGGATTTTGTTTTGTTTCGTGTTGAACAATTGTTCAGCTTCGGATGCTATGGTACAATGTTGTATGGATGCCCTGACCAATCACGTGAATTTTTACAGTGCTACACAGCTTTGAAAATACTAAACGAATTAAATGTTGGTTCAAAACCTGGCGTCGTTTACAATGGTATTCCTGGTCGACCTTAAGCTGATATTTCAAGAGATACACTCTCCCTATTTTCAGATTATGGGTTCAGCTATGAAAAAATTGAAACAAGTAAATCGACCATTTATAGAAGAGTACGAGATTTCAATTTTTTTCCTCTTGCTCACAACAATATAACAGACGATGACTCAGATATTGTGAAAGCAATATTACAAGACTTTCCTAATAGTGGGATCAGACGTATGAAACGCTACTTGTATTGGAGATGATATCATATCCAATGGGAAAGAAATCGCAGCATAATGTGGAATGTAGACCCAGAGGGGTTTTGAGGCGATCAATAACTTCAAATATGATTCATCGAAGAAAATATAGTGTTGCTGGACCGCTTGCGCTGTGGCATATCGACGGCCACTATAAATTGATACGCTAGGGTTTTGTAACAAATGGGGGTATTGATGGGTTTTCCAGAAAGATAATGTATTTAAGATGCTCAACAAATAACAGAGCGGATACAGTTGGTGGGCTGTTTATGGAAGCTGTGTTGTCCCATGGATTACCTTCCAGAGTTACAGCTGACCAAGGCGGAGAAAATGTTGAAGTTGCACGCTATATGCTGAGTCATCCTCTTCAGGGAGAAGGTCGTGGAAGTTTTATTCCTGGAAAGAGCTGCCACAAACAACGAATATAACGTCTCTGGCGTGACTTATTTGTTGGTTGTATCAGTATTTATCATTGTGCCTTTACATATCTTGAAGATAACTATTATTTAGACATATCAAACCATGTTCACATGATAGTTTTACACTATATTTCTTCAAAGAATTAATGATCATTT
Organism: Clytia hemisphaerica; assembly: GCF_902728285.1. NCBI lineage: Eukaryota > Metazoa > Cnidaria > Hydrozoa > Leptothecata > Clytiidae > Clytia > Clytia hemisphaerica. The sequence goes on from NW_027103530.1 coordinate 25,570, forward strand.
GGGAAGATTTATTTCTGGGTGGGATAACCATCCTCTGTCCACTGAGAAAAACGAAACACCCAACCAACTTTGGTTTGAGGGTCATCCCAACAATTATAACAATGATATTGGTGTACCTTTCGAACAGTTTGGTTTTGATTGGGAAGGATTGAGCTACCTTGGATACCATATTAATGATACTCCTCAAGTTCCAGTTATCGAACACACTGGATATAAACAAATTGTTGCTTATTTATCAGTAAACTTTAATCCATTGGAAAATTGAAATGACTCTGGAATATCTATTTTTATCAAAACTATTGAACAGTTATCGATTCACTTTTGAGAATTCGTATTCTAAAATTTTGTTGACGAAACTGAACAATCATGCACAGCTCTTTCTTAAAGAACAAGAATACAAACTTGTTGTTTCGTTGGGTAGGGGTGGGTTCCCATGTTTGTGTTTTGTGTTTGTAGTATTTTTGTTTTGTTTTATCGCTTAGCTAGCTTTTCTATCAAATTTCCACTTTATTCTTTCCCTGCCTTAAATTACCAACTTCCGGTTCAGTTTCATTTTGAATGATACTTAAAATCATAAAAATATATGAAAAAGATCGGAAAAATTATAATTTTTTTCTTAATTTTTGTGTTTATGTTTTGACTTGTTTTTTTCTTTGTATAGTCAACACTTTCCTTTCTCAAGCAGTCGGAACCACTACATAGAAATGACAACTATTGCCATAACGGGAAATATTTCCCGAACGGGAAGGTGAAAAACTTCCCGAAATGGATAGAGTTTCCGAATCAGGAAGTTGACCAGTTTCCCGATCGGGAATGTGACCTCGGCGCACTCCAGAAATGGTCGTGGAAGGTAAATAACTTATGCCTTTTGTAAAAGAGGGTAAATAAATACCTTTCACCCGGGGGGGGTACTAGGGCAAAATGGGTTACGGGGATGCTCCGCTGGTCAGGGTACCTTTTTTAACCTCCACGAGTCCCTGGTAGGGTCGCAAAAACACCAAAATAGAAAAATTAGTCCCTCGTAGGGTGCCTATTTTTGGAAATTTCGGGGAAAAAGTAGAAAATTTGAGTAAATTTTGGAATTTCAGTCCCATTCAGGGTCACTTTTTTCTCAAATTTCGAGTCCCACGTAGGGTCCATTTTTCGAACCTCGGCGGAGCACCCCCGTCGGTCGACAAGGGTAGTACCCCCCCTCCCGGACCTTTCAGCGGGTAGTTAAGAAATCCACCGGGTAATCGCTTCTTAATTCTACTTTCCCCATTCCCAATTAAAAACTTCCCTATTTGGAAACTTTTTCTCGATCGGGATACAAAAATCTGCTTTGTTTACAATAATTCAACTTCCCGTTCGGGAACAATGAAAAGTTCTTGACCAAAACGGGAAACAGAAAAATGATGAAATCTTCGATCTGGAAACAGTTTCCTTTTCAGGTTATTTTCACCTTCCCGTTCGGGAAATATTCCCCGTTAAGGCAATAGTTGGCATTTCTATGTAGTGGTTCCGACTGTCAAGGACAGATTTCTAATCTTTCAAATGTATAAATAAACAGTTTTTTGTGATTTTAAAAATAGGTTTTGGGTTTGAGCAAGGTTTGTCAAACGTTCTGAATTTATAGAACTACAAAAGAATTTTGAGAATTGTTTTAGTAATAGCGGGTGTAAAAATTCTGATTCAAACTTTTCACCAATGGTTTTTCATAATTCAGATTCCAAGAAATCTTTCTTTGGTACAGTGGACATCTTCGGAATACCACAACCCTTTGAGAGATGTTTCTTTGATTTTGTTTTTACTGACTTTGTTATGATTCCAATTCTGCCTTATTCTGCTCTGAATGACCTAAAGTTAAGCCCTTTATGTACCCTAAATAAGTTTTTCCGACATAAAGTTTTTAACCTTCTTAAAATGGGTTGGTGTAATTTAAGATGCACGATCTAACGATTTACGATGCACGATTCGCGATCCGTGCATAACATATGTTAATTCATGCGTAATTATGCTAATCATGATAAAATATTTAGACAATTTACAATTTTCATTCGCTGAAACTCAATTATTTTTAAAAACATCATTTATGTAAGAATAAATTATTCTCTTTCCAATTTAAATTCAGTTATAGATCAAAAGAAAGTGAAGGCCACGTGCATTCACCTTCTGTACTCTCTCTTTTTCATAACTTGAATCAATATAGGTGAATTGTTTACCGAAAGAAAATTCTTTCTCATAATAGAGCACCCGTTTTTTGCTTCGTACATTACGGTCCTCAAAGCATATTGTTATCCAATATATTCTTTTATTTGAAATTCCAATATTCCAAAAATTTCAAACAGTTGTCTTTTGACCTTCGAGGGATCAACATCTCTCTGAGTTCGGATTTCAACCCTGTGCGGACAATCGCTAGTGCGGACAAACGTTTATGCGGAAAATCGAAAATTGCGGACAATCGTCGTCTTTACGGTTTCGGTTTCTGTTCGACAGCAAAATGCCGAATACCGGTTTGGTTTCTGTTCTACAGCAAAAAACCGAACATTTTCTGTTTGTTTATACATTTTACAATAATTCATTTTACTAAACGCGTTAATCACTTCAGTGTGAAAGCGGAAGTATACAATAAAGATTTATTTAACATTTCACTTTACAACTAACGCGTTAATCACTTCAGTGTGAAAGCGGAATCATATATTAGAAGGGCCTCGGCCCCGAAGTACATTGGGCCTAGTGTACTTTGTTTGACATGTCTAGTAGGAAAAGAGATCCACCATCTCCACTAGAAGATATTTCAAAAAACATCGGTGAACTTAAGGATGATTTCACGCGTAGGAAAAAAATGAAAGTCCATTTTCTGGAACATATATCTACTTCTTCCCCAAAAATAGTGTTGTTCAACCTGAATCTGATCCTGTTTTTAATGAAGATGGTATAGAATTGGTATCTGGTTTTGAATCTAGTAGTTCTTCATCTAAACCTTGGTCAAACTCTGTTGCAGGTGGTGCTACCACATTTGATTCTTCTAATAAAAAGAAAAAACTAAAAATAATTTTAAACTACTTTCTGCTAAAGAAGCTCATACAAAATCCTCTGTGTTGATCTGTGAAATAGATATAACCGACATTGACAAGCTCAGTGATAAAGATAATTGGTCTGATAAAATAACTAAATTACAAATTGATAAAAAATCAAGACTTCTTGACAGTTACTGTGTAAATAAAAATTGCTAAAGACTCCAATATCCAACCTATTTCTCTGGAAAAAATATATGAAAATCTCGAACACCATGGAGTTCCAAGGGTTTTTAACCTAAGGAAGGAGGGAAATCTAGTTGTATTCGAAGTTGTCAAAGGTGATATATCTGAAGAATTCTCTTTTACTACCAAAATCAATAATCTTATTAGAAAACACTATGTTAGACTTTATGATCCTGTAGATAATTATATAACCCAATGCAAGAAATGCTTTAAGTTTGGTCATGTCTTTTCTGCTTGTAAATCCAAAAATCAGTTGTGCAGTTGGTGTGGAAAGGAAAATTGTTCTAGGAAATGCTCTGTAAAATCGTGTGTGAACTGTGGAAAAGGTCACTCTGCATTCTATAAAGGTTGTGAAGTCTATAAAAAACTTTCTGATGAACCCTCCATTACCAGAAATGATAGACAAAAAATTCAAAAAATCAATACAATCTCCCAATTTGTGTCTGAGGTTAAAAACACCTGCCAATCTTTTGAAAAATCGTATGCTCAAGTCGTTGAGTTTGAGAAAAAATCTGCCTCCTTGGAATCTAAAGTTGATCATTGTCACTCTTTTGTTAATAAGGTTGAAAACAAGTTATCTGAAATAAACACCCATCTTTGCAAGATTATAGAAAACAGTGAGAAAATAAACAATAGAATTGGAAATTTGGAAAAAACTCTGAAAAAAGAAATCTCTGCTATTCATCCTAGAATAGAATCTCTAGAATCCTCTGTAAACATTATTAAAGAATCCTTTGTCTCCAAAACAGAACTATCTGAAAAACTATCTTCTGAATTAGCTTCCTTCTCTAAAAATCATGTCAGCAATACCTCTCTCATTTTAATTCTTTTTGAGTGTCTCTATGCTATGGAACAAGGACTTTATGAATATATTTTTCCATCTTCTTAGCATTTCCTCTAGACATCTAGGACCTCTTGATAAACCAGGATTTACCAATAAATTCACAGACCTTCAAAATACCTCTTTACTATGTTCTCAAAACCCACCTGAAAGTAATACCTCATTACCACGACTCTCAAGATTCTGCAACTAAATCTCAATGGGTATAAATCCAAAAAACAAGATCTCTTAGTTCTCATCAATGAACAAAAACCTGATATAGTCTGCCTTAATGAAACAAGACTCATAAAGAAGGAATCCATTTCAATCCCTAAGTATACTTCAATTATGAACAACAGAATCAAAAGACGAACCTTAAAATCTTTTGGAGGGGGTACATCAATTCTAATCGGAGACGACATAGTAACTGATTTTATTAGAAAATACCAAATTGGTAAACATGAAATTATCTCTATCTCCATCTTTCCTGACTCTAGAAATCTAAAGCGATCTTTTAATCCTTTCTGTTGCTATTTTCCACCTCCCTTTACTGTAGATCTTGACTTAATTAAACTTCTTTTTCCACCTAATTCAATTGTTGACGGTGACCTCAATGCCAAAAATTCTTCTTGGGGTAGTATTAAAGATAACACAAGGGGCTTAGATTTTAGAGAACTTTTTGACAATAAACATCTGGAAACATACAATATGCCACCTAATTATAAAAACAGAAAAGGGGAATACAAGGAGGTCATTCAACAAATAGTCACCTCCCAAGATAGATTTTTTCAAATAGAAGACATTTCATCTCTTCCTAACATGGGTTCTGATCATCTCCCAGTTACTTTCTCTGTTTTCGATCATTTAGCTTCTTGTAAAAGGACAAAAAATATTAAACTTTATCACAAACTTAATCTCGATTCTGTTACAAACATTCTTAATAATTTTTCCTATGAAAAAGTCTTTGGTGTTCAACAAGTAGAAGACAAAACATCCAATTTAATCTCCTTGCTTAAAGTAATTGAGTCCAAAGTTCCTAGAAAATTAATCACCACCAATAACCAAGGTTTATCTATCAAAGCAAGAAAACTTATCAAAGAAAGAAGAAAAGTCATCAATCTCTTCAGAAAAAACAAAAACTCCATATTTTTAAGAACAAAAAAGAATAGTTTGAACAAGGAAATTAAAAAAGAAAATAAGACCATTCTTGATAAAAGTTCAACACCATAAAAAGTAGGATTAACCAAAAAACTACTTCAAAGAAAGCCTGGAAACTAATAAAAACTATTTTAGATGGAGATAACAGTAACAGTAAACTTAAAACTCCAAAAATATTTAAAAAATATGACGAGACTCTAGTTAAAGACAACCAAGAGATTGCTAATGCTTCTTGTGATAGACAAAAGAATATTTTCCAACCAAATGAATCTAAAGATAACAGACATAAATATCTTGTAGATCATTGGTTTAAAACTTCTCAATTCCATCTCAGAGAATATAATTCTATATATTATCGCTTTTCTTCCAATCTTACTAGATATGTAGTTGACCATCCAATTCTATTATCTGAAGTCACTGGTGTTTTAAAAGGCCTCAAGCCCAATAAAGCACCAGGTGACGATGGCATCAAAAATAAACTTCTACATACCATCTCTGATCAAATTGCTCCTTGTTTTACTTCTCTCTTTAATGATTGGCTTAACAACTCTGTCTTTCCTTCTCAATCCAAGATCCAAATGATCCCTAAAAAGATCAATACTACCAAACTATCTGAACAAAGGCCAATTAGTCTCCTCCCAACAATTGGCAAAATCTTTGAAAAAATTTTGGCAGATCGAATATACAAATGGGAAGAAGAAAATAACATCCTAAACATTGAGCAATCTGGGTTTAGAAAGAACAGATCCACCATAGATAATCTCTTTCAACTATTAAATGATTATCAAGAATCCAAAATCTCTGGGGGAAGGATGCATGCTGTTTTTGTTGATCTTGAAAAAGCTTTTGACAAAGTCAACCATAGTCTTTTACTATATAAAGTAAACTCTTTTGGTTTACCTAAATATCTACTTTACATATTACATAGTTATTTATCTGAACGAAAAGCTTTTATTCAACATCATGATTTCAAATCTTCCACCTTTGTTTTGAAAGCAGGAGTCCCCCAAGGCTCCTGTCTCTCTCCTATTCTTTTTTCTATCTTTGTGTCTGATGTACCAAACCCCCTAATAGTAAAATTAAAGTATCTCAGTTTGCTGACGACCTAGGGTCATGGGAAAGATATAAAAGAGTTTGCGATTCTCATCTTGATGAATATGTCGAAATATTGTTTGAATGGTTTGAAAAATGGGGTCTGGTAGTGAATTTTGATAAAACAAAACACATTAACTTTGGTCAAAGCAAGATTTCCATCTGGGTTGGGAACACCAGACTAAAAAAGGCAAATGAAATAAAATTTTTAGGCCTTTCTATTGACAAAAAGTTAAATCTTATTCCACATATCACAGATAAAATCAATAAATCCTACCATATCCTTAACTTTTTATCTACTCTTAAAAAACAATATTCTATGGATAAGAAAAAACTTCTTATGTTTTACAAAAGTCTCTTAAGATCAAGACTTGAGTACTCTCACATATGTCTTCTTTCTATTTCAAACTTTCAACTTAACAGACTAGAGGTAATACAAAACCATGCTTTAAGAATCCTGAATAAACCAAGATGGACTAGAATAACTGATATGTATGCAGAAGCAAAAATTTGTTCCATAACAGATAGACTGAAAAATAGAATAAATAGAATTAATCCTGACAAACCTACTTTATATGAACTTCTGCTTACCTTCTGAAACACATACCTTCTTTTTTACCCTCTTTTTTATCTTCTTTTATCTTCTCTTTTATTTTCTTCCTTTACCATAAACCTTATGACTTTCTTTTTATAATTAATAAATCCAAACACATAAATAGTTATTTATTTTCTCCTTACATTAAACTTAGTCCATATCGACTTACATTAAGTTTTTATCTAAATAAAAAATTGCACTTTTTTTAATAAAACTGACTTTCCTTCTAAATTCATAATTGACTTATATTAAGTCATATCTGAATAAAAAACTGTCTTTTAAATAAAACTGACTTTCTTTCTTTGTCACCATAGACACTTAATTCATAATGACTTATATTAAGTTTTTATCTAATTAAAAAATTGTCCTTTTTAATAATTCTGTTCTTTCCTAATTCATAATAGACTTACATTAAGTCATATCTAATTAAGAAAAAGCTCATAAATCATATTTTATTGACTTACATTAAGTTTGTCCTTTTTAATAAAACTGATTCTCTTTATTTTAACCTATAATTTCTTTCTTATAATAAATAATCACCTTTGTTTATAACCTTTTATAACTCCAGGTTAAATGACATCTCTCTTCTACACGTTCTAGTGTTATCCCTTGTTCTTCTAAATAAACACTATGTAACCTCTTCCCATCTCTGTCATTAAAAAGCAATCCGCTCTCTTTCTGCTCAGTTAGCTGGATACAGAACTGAACCTCCAAATTTTCTCTAAATCTCCAATGGGCAAAGACTCTCACAATGAGAGTGACGCCCCCCAAACAACTTCAACAACTGAACTGAAATTCCGATATTCGATTATGATTGTTAAAACTGAGGAGAGCAAAGATATTTCTTGTGCATTGTTTAATTTCACTCTCTGTCATTGTAAGATGTTCACAAGGTAGCTTCCATTATCAACATTATGCAAGTTAGTTTTTTTCATAATTTTACGGTCGCAATTATTCATAGTTCCATTGCTTGCTTATTTCTTTTTTATGCATTAATTTACCGTGGTAAACAAAAGCAAGAAAAGATTATGCCATTGTTTTAGAATTATGTTATATAATTTAAGTTTTATGATAATTATTAGGAATGATCAGCATACTTTATGCATGGATCGCGCATCGTAAATCGTTAGATCGTGCATCTTAAATTACACCAACCCTCTTAAAATAGCGTCAATCGAAATTTATTTGTTGTAAAACACATTTTGCATTAGAAAAATAAATCATTTCTTGTATAGTCACATACGCCATATACAACATACGCAAGCAGCAGCATCTTCTAAAATCATTAGTTTATCCAGAACCTTAATAAAGCAAAAGTGTGATAACCAAGGAATCTGCCAATGCTTATACTATCCTTTTATAGATTCTACTCTGCTTTTTTCTGATAAAAAATATGAAAATTTTTATTTTTAGGGTGAAAATTGATTTAAAAAATGTTAAATCCAGTAGAATTAATAGAAACAGCTATTACCTCCTTACAAGACCTTGCTAACACATTTTGCTCTAATGACTCAGGAACACATTCAGCCACCATTCAGCAAAAGATCTTTATAACTTTCCAATCGACATCATTAAAGCATCTGCAGACTTAATTGCTGAACCCTTATCCCATATTATAAACCATTCAATCAAAAATGGTGTTTCCCCAGAAACACTGAAACATGCTAAAGTCACACCTCTTTTTAAAAGTGGCCCCAGAGAAGACATAAAAAACTATAGACCAATATCAATATTACTTCATTTTGATAAAATTTTTGAAAAAATAATGCATCAACGCCTGGTTAAATTCCTACAAAAGACCAATTACCTTGACCCTAACCAACACGGATTCTAAAAAGGTAAGTCAACATCCTCTGCTGTTCTCCAACTCAGCAAACTTGTGAAAAGAGCATTAAAAAACAAGGAATATGGATGTGCTATTTTCCTTGACCTCGCAAAGGCCTTTGATACAGTAAACCATGATATTCTCATTCAAAAACTTCAAAATCTGGGTGTGAGAGGCCCCATTAATAAATGGTTTCAAAGTTACAACAATCTGTAGTCATTGATCAATCAGTTTCTCTACCAATCAGAATGTCATATGGTGTTCCCCAAGGGTCAGTACTGGGCCCTCTTCTATTTTTGATTTACATAAATGATCTATCTCTAAACAATAATCTTTCTAGTATTCTTTTTGCTGATGACACTGTCTATTCCTCAGTGACAAAGATCCAGATCGACTTGAAACAACCCTTAACTTGGAGCTTGAAAAAATCTCTAATTGGCTCCTTAGTAACAGACTTACTCTCAATGTGTCAAAGTCCAATTTCATTCTTTTTTATGGAAAACACAATAGAAACAAAAAATTTAATTTATCTATTTCAGGTGAGTAACTCAAAAATGTATATAGCTGTAGATACCTTGGTGTCCAGATCGATGAAAACTTAAACTGGAAAGAACATATCAAGCAGGTAACAACCAAGATCAAGCAAGGGGTAGGTATGCTTCATAAGGTGAGTAGGTTTATTACAGTAAAAGACCTGATTTCCTTATACTATGCTCTCATTCAATCTCGCATAGCATATTGTGTCACCTCATGGGGCGGCCCTGAAACATCTGGGATTAATCAATTAAACAAAATCGTTAGCAAATGTGCTAAATTTATCAACAATAAAATTGATAAAGCACAGATAAAAATAACAATAAGGAATTGAAACCATTAAATGTCAACAATCTTTTTAGGCTTGAATCGTGTAAACTTGTACATAAATTTCTTAAAAAAACTTTAAACGATCCAACCGCTGACATATCCACACCCCATCCTCGTCCACATGACATAACAAATCCAGCACGACGCGATGTCAAAAATAGTGTTTCTATTACCCATTTTGACCAATCAGATTGTTCTGTTATGTACCATGCCACCTTGTTTTGGCATCAGTATGATTGCTACAAAAAAGTTGCACTCTCTCCTCATTCCATGAACTCTTATTTGAAAGAAAAATTAGTTCAAACATAATAAGATGTTATTGATCTTATTGTTTTTATTTAATGACATTATTATTTCATAAAGAAATATAACATATCACTATCTCATCTATTTCATATGAAAACTTGTACTAGATCCTTAGCTTTTAGACCCTTAAAATTTTGCGTGTACATTATTTCAACATAGATATATATTAACACTTTATCGTTGTCTACATTTTATAACATATACTTTTAACTTTTTCTCTTTTTTCTTTTTCGAAAAGTATTAACTGATGAATGGCGTAGAAAGCTTCTCATTTATAGGCTATTTTCATTCTCAGGTTTTTATTCATTGTAAATAGATATGATAAAACGAAAAGAAACTTAAACTTAAATCCTGAGAAGTTCACCAACAAACGAAGAATAAAAAATGGATTCAGGCATGTTGCTATCTTTATGTGGCATTCGAACTATAGAAAAAGGAAAAGCGTCGTGCTTATCAAACAACTTGTAAATAAAAATCCCGTCTTTGATGGAAATATCTAGTTTTAAAAAAGAAGCATGAGATCCAAAATGTTCAATTTTGCGTTCAAGTTCATCTGGATAGATTTCTCCATACACAGATTGAAACAAGTTCCCATCATTGATAGCACACAAATCGTAACCTGAGATCAGATTGTGAATGTTTTCTGCACACCACGCTGAAAGGATGTGTGAAAACAAACAATCTGGCGAATATACAATCTCGAAATCGTAAGGACCGCGTCCGACTAAAAGGACTGGGAATGACAACAAAGTTGCGCGATTGTGTTTATGAATAGGGCACCGTATCAGTTTTTATTTTTCCGGCGCTCAACAAGATTCTTGTTGTAGAATTTTCCGCGGGAGGACTATTTTCCTCAGATGTATAAATTTCAAGCGCCTTCAGAGGTTTACCGTGCGCGTAAGAAAATTATGAACATCTGTTATCAGGTTAACAAATCGTCAATGAATCTCCTTGTTGAATGAAAATGGCGAGCTTTAACCTTATCTTCCTCGATGAGCTTGCTCATGTACCGTTGTTCATATTGGTAGAGGAAGAGATTAGCCTTGAAAAAACAATTTTTAATAAGATGGACAGGGACCTGGAATATCTCAGCAGATTTACCAGTGCAGCAGAGTTCCTTCGTCATCCCGACTACGAAAAAACCTGACATCGTTGTTTGGTGCACAAAAAGGAACGTTGTGTTCCTAGTTGAGCTCCTAGAGAAGTGCGAAGATGCAAGTTGGGACGCAACTCATCACCCAGTAGAAGTTGGCTGCAGAGGTTTCGTTGGCAATAGATTGAAGAAGTGGCTCATCAACATCGGCCTCCCCAAACGCACAATAAACAAGTCGATAAAGAAATTAGAAGAGGTAACTGAGAAAGCAAGTCACTGGATTTGGTTGAAGAGAAACGACGAGTTTTGGCAAGAGGGATAAAGAAGAATGACAGTTAAGTAGGCAACCGATTGCCTTGTGCAAGTTGGACCTACATGACTGTTTTTGTCGTTACCAACAAATCAACCAGCCACAACCAGTCGGATTGGGACTCAATTCAGTGAGGGGGGCCGGTGCGTTATTGATACCGTCGAGAGGAAGGCTCCGAAACGGAACGCATTCTCTCCTGATGACCCATGAAGACTGGGTGCGGTATGCGGAGCAATGTGGCTGGCAATCACTTACCAAGGTAAGCTGTTATTCATTTCTTCATAGCTGTCTTCAACGAATTTTGAGTAAAGGACACAAAAGATTTTGGTTTTGTCTTTGACCAGTGTGCTTTGTAATATGTACTTATCATTTTTTGAAATAGCTATGTATTTGCAATTACCAGCATCAAAAACAAAATCAATGACTTCTGAAAGTTCTTTGATTAGCTTGTCATGAGGAATCGTTGTGTACAATGTACTAAAATCAAAAGTCGAAATTGATTCAGCATTTTTCATTTTATTTCTTCGGTTAAGAGACTCTAAAATCGGCTCACAATTTTGAAGTACCCAAAACTTGTTGTAATGACTCAAAAACTTGGCTTTAGTATGAAAATTTTCAACTTGACGGCAGATCGTTTTAAAAAGAAGACTAACTGATTTGGAAATATATACTTTTTTTATTACTATTATTTTTCCCCTTTAAATTTTTCATTTTTATAGCTTAGTACCTCTGGCGATTTCATTTAGTGCCTAACGGGCGGGGGGGGGGTTGGTGTAATTTAAGATGCACGATCTAACGATTTACGATGCACGATTCGCGATCCGTGCATAAAATTCCACCATTAGTAGTATATTCTTTATCTTCTACCATTTGAAATAAAATTTCCAATTACAAGGAGACTGTAGATTTTATCGATACACATGACTTTGAAACTTTTGGCACTAACCTTTCAGATTCTCCATTTGTAGATTCAGATCATGGTCATATTTTGACTTGTGATCTACGCATTATCGAAAATCCACATTTGCGTAAGTTGATATCAAAAGGTCCTAACTATCGAGATCCTAAAAATATCAACTGGGATAAATGCAGAGAATCTATTTTGAATGGTATAAATAGTTTTACTGACTCGACCTCCAATAAAATCAATGAGGATAATGCATCTTTTACTCCTTGGAAAGACAAAGTCATAGGTATGATTGAGACTAAAATTGTCTCCCTGAAACGTAGGATTAAAGCATAGAATTATTATCAGATAGAATGAATTATATATGTCCACTATTTCTCTCAGTTTGAACCACAAGTGATTTTGTGGTTTAGAGATCCTGGCTAAATCGATCTAGCCAGCCAGGGTGCAGTATGCAGTGCTGACGAGTCCTAATAAGGACGAAATACATATGCTGCTCTGCCACCCAAATCTCCTGAGTGAATATAGTTGGACAGAAATTCTTATTTCTTCACATATATATATTTTTGAATTCTCAAAAAATTATGCACATAATTTGATTATTTTCAACTGGGAATTTCGGGCACTTCGGTCCCCTCAATGCAAATAAGAATTATATATTTGAAATCAGCTCATTTTATAGATTCACCAGTGTCGAAAACTATTTGAAAACGCACTTCTAAGAAAAGAAATTTGGGTGTCAAGTTTTCACCTAAATTAGTTGTTCTTTCCGTAAAGCGTAAAGACTAAAGTTGATTTTTTTAATTTTAGGAGTTAAAATCGATGGAATCACTAAATTCCAGCTCCTAAAATTCCAGGTTGTAAGCTAAAATAGATTTGTGAATATCAATCGTTTTCCAAAACTAAAAATTTTGTAACTGAGAAAAAATGCCGTTCTAATATACCCTTATAAAGAGATTTCTATCCACGCAACATCAGACTTTGAGAAACTGTTTTTACGACCAATAATCACTATTAAGGGAATCTGAATATATATGATGAAGTAGCCAATATTCTATCTGATAACAGTTCACTAATTAAAGTCAATATAGTCTAGCAGAATTAAGAATTGACCTGGAAAAAAATTCCGCGTAAGGTTTCTTGGTACCGTTAAAAGCGCAATTTTATGTAGATTAACATAATCAAAGCCTCACAATGAGGCCCTTGGGGGCATTTTTATGGTGCAAAGCCTGTAGGGTATTCTTCTCCAAAATTACCGTCACATTGAATTTTTACAAGTGTTTTTGTTCATACTTTACAAACGTTGAAGCCTAAAATATTCAATAATATTCATTGTAGTCAGCTAACTTAAATACTACAATCAGTGACGAAATACTTGGCACAAAAAGGAAATCGAGCGGGGTGTTTTGAAACCACAATCGAATTGCAAGTACTCTAGAGTAGGTTGGAAGGGTTGAGTTTTAACGCTAGATTTAAGACTTAGGACCTTAGGATCTTGGATCCAAAAGTTCAAAAATGGTCCAGTAGGGCTTGAAATATAGCCTAGAAACCAAAATATCCCTCCCAGATCGAAATAATCGTTGAAATCAAGTTGAAGGCCTGAAATTGACATTCTCGCTCGAACTTCAATTTTCGAAAAATGGTAAATTAGCCAAAAGTGCCAATATGTTATGGCACCGATTGTAGATGGGTATGAGAAATCGGCTTTTCAGGTTAGAAAAAAAAATCATTTTTCCAAAAAAACACTACAAATTACATTAGAGATCGTATAATGCTGTTCAAAGTTACATATCTATCTAAGTCACAAATAAATGATATCATAAGTTTTTAAAATAGCGGGCGGGTACAAGTGCTTTTATCAGCAAAATCGGGGAAACCTCTAAAAACTTTGGAAACTCGCACAATCGCGAAATTTGAGGAGAAATATTTATAAAATATGTCAAAATATTGCAAGAATTTTTTGATATTAAAGATTTTACGATTTATAGTATTTCAAATAAATTGGGTCATTATCGATTTGAAATTGGGAAACCAGAAGCTAACAGTTCATTAGTAGATCAGTTCATTAAATGATTTAAGAACTTATGTCAAACTCAAAAATATTTCTCTCGTTAGAATCAATAAGTTCATTTCCGTCGTCACTTTCTGGAAGTCGTTCAGGAGAATTGCCACATCCTTCCCCATGACATTTGCCACATGCAGGGGCACGATGAAGCCCATTTCGGCGGCACGAACATATCTTTGTACTGCACTGTTTTTGCGATGTTGTTTTGCAGTTACATCTTATCACTTTCAAGAGCCATTCAGGTGCAGCTTCCAAATCCGTTTGGATTGGTTCCAATGTAAAACCTTCAGGTCTTTTCCAGCGCCATTACAATTGATTTAAGCATTCAAGACTTAAGTGCTTCCACTGTGCGACCTGAGGAAAATGATTACAAGAGTTACAATTCACCATGCTTGAATGTTAGCCAAGTTTAAAGTATTGCGAAGCATGGACTTAAAAAACAAATACTTCTATGTAAGTAGTAATCACCTGAAGTTGTACTCTAAATGCGTGGAAAATGGTTGCTCTTTCCGCCGGCGGTAAATTTTCAGGGTGTATCATGTTCACGGTTGACACCATTTCGACGTACTTTCTGTGACGTAGGCCAGCTAAAGAATCTGAAGGTTTACTACCAAAGGTAGAAAAGATATATAAAATCTCAATAATTTCAAGCACTGTAAGATGTATCACCAGTGGCACATGAGATTGAATTACAGTTACTCAAATTTTCAAATAGCTGAAATCTAAATACCTTCTCAGCATAATTTCAATAACAGCTTCCTCAATTGTCTCCTTATCAGCGTCAAGATTTCCAAAACATTTTGCAAGTTTACGAATATTTTCAGCTTTGAGGGTAGATAATATCTTTGTTTTACCTAAGCATTTTGGGTGTTCAATAATATTAATCAAAATAACGAACTCGTTTGAAAAAGTCAGGCCAGTATAAGGATAGGAAAATACTCTGAAATATAAAAAAACACTGAGCAGTTTGACTCTTGGAATGTCTGATATTAAAATATTTACTTCAATGCTATCTGGCAAATAAATGTACCAGTATCAGATAAGATTGTAAACAAAGTGGTATACATTTTTTATTTATCGCATAAGTTGTATCACATTTACTCCATGCATGGGTAAATAGCAAGAGATCACGATTATCAACGGTTGGCGATATTTGACTGATTCCCCAATACAGATGCTTTGATTTAAGCTACTTTTTCTTCTGATCGCCAAACCTATCGGTACTGAAATAAATTTCTGCCATATTGTTGTTCCAATGATACATCATTGGAATGTTTTCTCTCAGAACATCTGTGTCATCTGATGATACCACAACTTCTATACCCCCTTTGGCATAGCGAATGATTGTCTCCACGACGAGAACATCTGCGTCGCTCTTACTTTGACAAGTATTGAAACCTAGATGATAAAATTTTGATGAGCTGGTCTTTATTGGATTCGAAAGAAACAATTCTCTGTTACTAGTGACCTTTGCCTTCTTTGAAATTGTAACAGTTGCTGCTGACGTTTTTCCAGAACGACGATTGTGGCTTTGTGTTTTGATTGACATATCATCTTCGTAACCATCGAATACAATGACCGCTGGCGAATAGATTCGGTACGACTTGTTCACGTAATTTATATATTCATTGACACAGCTTCATAGATTGTTGTTAGTCAAAGGACTTTGTGTAGTAGGGCACCACCATCGATAACACAGATATCGCCAGACTTAATGGAACATGTATTTTCCTTCTTGATGAAATGATACGTAAAGTTGACTTCGATGGTTTGCGCATCATTCCCAATTTGAAAACTGATGTTGGCTCTGGTGTCAGCTCATATTGAAAGTTTTCCGAGGGGAAGAAAGTGCCTACTTCGTGGACAAATAATAAGAAAAACAATTTCATGTGATCATAAAAAACGTATTCGGTGAAATCAAAATAGCGGGTCGAGCCGTGCGTAGAAACTTATAGCTAAGCTAAACAGCACTTCGCTGGGTTTATGGAACAACATTTGAATTTCACAGGAAGTATATCTGTGTTTTGAGGTTCTTGGTGGTGTATAATCTATTGAAGAGATAATTTTAAAATTAAAGACCATGGAATAAAGAATCACTAGACTACAAATAAATGAGACGAGCAGAATGAAATTTCCCCTTCTTTCCAAAATCAAAATGCTTTCAAACATTTAATATGATTAAAATAGAAATGTAACTAAGTAGTATTACATTTTCATTCATACATAACGAGTCAAACAATTCCTATCATAATAGACCAAGACAACCTTTTGAATCAACTAATATACCTTTCATTCCGATAATGCCGCGGCCATAGAAATGAAAGATAGGCAAAATAGAAACTAATATTGCTAGCCATGAAGTAGCCAATCCGTAAGGACTTGCTTATATCTCATTGGCTGCGATCTTAGCAATAGTTTCTATTTCTCGTCCTACTTTAAAACATATGTGATTTTTAGTGCACTATGAATGAGCTAAATTCTTGGTTTTCCAATAACTTGTGTAAAACTGATGGACAATATTGCCCTTTTTCGAAAATCAAATCCAAATATGACGCGGAATCTGCAAAGACTGTTACATCCAAAGAAACGTTTCAAGAAGCTTTAGAACTAAATCTTGCCATGAGAAATATCGTTTACACGAAGAAAAAGAAATCGAAAGAGAAAATATGAAAATATTCTTACTGGTGTCAATCTTAGAAAAGCTTCAGTAGTAAAAAAGCTTTCACCACTGACAATGCTGAAGTTCTCACTGCATAAGCTGACAAAACTCAAACTATTTTTCCTGTTTTATGAGCGTTTTGTGTGATAAGATTGGGAAGAAGAAACTAAACGTGCGCAATTTCAGTTAGGAAATTTCCTAATGAATAAATGAATAACCACAAGCGATTATTACACATTCAGCCTCTGTCTGTCCTTTGTCTGTTAACGCCCCCGCGTTGATTGGAAAAAGGTTGTCCCACCCAAACAGGACTGGTGCTAGAAATAAGCCCCAAAGATTAGTTCAGAAAAAAGTTTTAGAGAAGAGATTTTTGAGCCACCTCAGAAAAATCCCAGATCTGCCTCTGGACTCGACAAGCACCACCCAAACGTGGAAGATTTGAGCTTGATAACGAGAATAAAGCTGTTTCATGGGAGTTGACTGAGCCTATGAAGTTGTACATAGAGAAATACATTGCCACTCATGTTCAAGAAAAAGACTTGAAAGAGCATGTCTGTAGTGAACATCCTGTCCCAGCTAACCTTAAAACGGGGCCAGAATTGGATTCTTATATGAAGATATTATTGCAAGATAATTCAAGATATCAAACATTGAAGTTTGAGAAGACTTTAAAGTATTTAATAAAATACAAGTTGCTTATGGCCAAATCTAAAAAATCTGGGCACCTTTTGAAGGAGAGAAAGAGAATTCTAGTGAGGAGGAAGTAGAAAAAGGCTAGAAAATGGAAAAACGCCTCGAACGGGCTGTTATGCCTCTTCGCCAAGTGTCCAACTCAGTCATGTATTATCGTAGAGAAAACGTCTTGAGTTGAATCTTCAGCACAAATTTAGGAGATATTACGGAATCAATCGAAAGACATGAATGATCAATTCAATTCCAGTCTATTTGGTGAAACCATTGAAACTAACCTCATCAAGGACTCCAAAGCTCTGGAAAAATAAGAGGCGTTCTTCACCGCCCTGAAGAAGCCGGCAAAGACAAAATCCTCATCTGCTATCGCTGCCACTCGAGTCGTGTAAGGACGTGATTTTTCGAAAAAATTAGCTTTTCTCTACGCGCGAGTGTTTCAATTTTTTTCTTTTTTCGCCGTGTAAACTAGCCTTTTTAGAATCATTTCTTCAACAAAACAAAGGGGTGGGAGACTTTTTTTAGCAGGTCACTCAAAGTTTCTTTGTTTAAAAGATAGATATCTTTGTATTTAATCGAAATTATGGACTATCGTTCAATCTATGGATATGTTTTTCACTTTTATAAACCAAAAGCATTTCTGCTGCAAGATGTCATTCAAAATATCTCTCAATGAAGAGAAAGAAAAAGACTTCAAACTTTTGTTATTGGTTTATTTTAATAAAATAAGTTTTAGGTGGATCTTTGGTCGGCTGCTCAAGAAAGGGGAAAAAAGCACTGCACGAAAAACTGTCATTTCTGCTTTTTACGCTTTTAGAAAATATGAAATATTCTTGTATTTCCTTGATGAAAATCTCTTATGAAATAAACACAACTTTTTATTCGAGTAAAAGTCATATTTCTTAGGGAAAAAGTGTTGAAAGCTCAAAATGATATTTCTTATATTTTCCGTGATGTGAAAAGTTGACTTTTACAGTAATTTCTTTTGGATACGACCATTTGATTTACACAGTAGTAAAATTGACGTTTTCAGATATTTCTGAAGCACATTAAAATGAAATTTTTTGTGATTTACTTTTATTACGCAAAATCATTTAATCAGACATTAGAACATTAGAGAAGTCTTGACATTCTTTTGTGTAGGCTTAGAATATTGGATTGGATTATTGCCGTCTTTTTGAAAAATTTATGTTGTATGTTTTTATTTCACTCATCACTTTTGCTTAAAAGTTCTAAAATTTGCAAAACATTCGAAAATTCAAATTTATAACTCTATCAAAAGGCATTTTACTACTTAATAGTGAGAAAAAGACCATCAAGAGATGACTTCAAACTTTCATTGAAAAGGGGATATTAGTAGGGTGTGTTGTAATGGAGTTTCTTAGGGAAGTTAGACGGTGACTTTCAATTTGATCGAAAACGGGAGCTGGTGTCAAACAGCATTAAGTCGAAATGGAGAGCGTCAGCTATAATTCCTGTAATTCAACCGGGCCACTTGTTCTCCCACCGGGGATTTCGAGGCGACCCAGAATGGAAAAACCTGGATGTCACAGGTGAGAATTTGAAATAAAGAATAAGCATAAATTATTTCTCGAGGACAAACCGTTTACAAACTTGTTTGAAAAATTGACAACTGAATACACTCTTCTCGATATGCATAAAAGCATCGCAGGCCTTGTTTTCAAATATCGTTGTTAGGGTAACTCAACATCATTTGTCATGTAATTATCATTTGTGAACGTTTGCACTTTTGTTTTAAGATTGATAACTGCCTCTTGGGAATACATTTACGTCAATGTACAGGGTGTCCTTAATTAAAGTATCGAGTCGAAACACAACTATGAGTAGAAAGTTTTATGTGCGTGTTCACAAAATTGTATTTTAAGGTCTCCCTCTTTTTTCTTTGTCATTACGATTAATTTATACGTTGTAACTACCTTTTGTAATAAGCCTGTGTGATGGAGAGCGTTCTTATATTTTAGCGATAACACACAAAAACTTTTCTACTCAATCGCATGTTCAAACTCGATACTTTAATTAGGGACACCCTGTAGATTTAACTTTTATAATTATTCCGTTTGTAAACGAGGCCTGCAATGCTTTTTATACATCTCAAGAAGACTGTATCGGAAGCTATACAATGAAATGTCTTACTTGTTTAAAAGATCATCCCTAAAAAATAGTATGAAGCGTGTACTAATAGTAGCAGTTCTTCCTGAGAAGTTTATTTCATTACTCCCTTTGTAAGGTTTGAGGGATAAATCTTATCAAAAGATCTTCTTAAAAAACTCATAACTTAAGTGTTGGAATAAGAAAAATCTGGTTGCAAAAACTCTGGCTGTAACTTTTGAGAGAAATCGAATTCTTGTATTAACTTTTCAATTCTTCATCCAATCAAAAGATATCAAAGAAAGTTTAGATACCCTAATACCTTTTCGAAATTAAATTCATGGCACACGCACACAAAAAACAAACATTTCAAAGAAGAATCAAATGTTCAGAGTCTTGTACCGAGGAAGAACAATCATCACATCTTTATTAAACTTTTCCTCGGGTACACTGACAAACTTTGCTTTTAGTCGTTTGATCGGTACAAACGAAGCAGGTCCTTTGTTTTCGTGGATCTTTTCATAGCAAATTTCAACTGGTTTTCCATAGTAGTAACGTTCAGCGTCAGGTAACATTTTAAACCAATCGACAAAACAAAATAGATGCTCGTATGGGTCCTCATCGACATATAGAATGTGCTTGAAGAAGAAAACAATTTCTCCTGGCCGCGGAACATTATAAATTTTGTCAAACTCGATAATCTTTCCGTCTTCACCATACCAAAACGCGACTACCTTAGAGGATTTCCTGCTCATTGAGTCTTTGCTTCCAAATATTTCTCCATATCTATTGTGAAGATAAAATAAGTTTAAGTAATAACAGTTAGGGTGTGAGAACCCAAGAAGTTTAACCCTTTCACTCCCGGAGCTTTACACTTTTTGGAAAAGAAAAATCAAAAATTTCGCAGGAAAAGGGCACCTAAAAACCAGCCTATTTTCTTTAAAATTTTATAATTTTTCAAATGGTAGCTATGAAAGTTCTGGAAACCTCTTAATTCCGGAGATATAGCCCGTCAAAGTTGGAACCCGGAGATATAAATTCACGCATTTCGTTATCATCGAACAGCCTCAAGACAGTTCGAAAAAATAGATTTCAGTGTGAAGGTAAATTATATTCTTAATTTTGCAAATAGCAGTGTTTGAGTTTGACTGAGAATGCGAATCTTTTAAGTGATGACCTAGGTAATATCAACTAGTTATAGAACAGCAGCCTCACTCATTTTGAAAGATATTAACTCAGCATACAGAATTCTTAAATTTTTCCCATTATCTATATGAAAAATACTCACCGATACACTTCACTGGTTTTCCATCCAGACTCTGGTACAAACCATTTTTGACCTGGCTCCTTCGTATAAATTGTCGCATAGACTTGTTTCAACCAGTCGTGGTGTAAATCGGACAATTCATGCTTTTGAAGTTTGCGACCAGACGTTTGAATTCCAGAAAGATCAAACCATTCCATGTTTTTAAAGTTGTGAAATTTAGAGCTGAATGTTCTGTAGTTCAAATAGTTGTTAGTTACGATCTCGTTCAGGGCACCACGTTGTGTTAAAGAGTTGTCCATATGTGCAAAAACATCAACAAAGGTCTGTGTGATTATATTAGAGTCTCTATAAAATCGTTTCATTAACTGACACTCGATGTCCTTTTTGTTAGTGGGATAATTGCCGAGAAGACCATTATACCCCTCAAAACTGAAACACCAGAAAGAATAAATGGGACCATAATCAAGTGCACAGTTCATTAAATGGCAGTGTAGGTGCATGTTCGGTGTTATCACGTTTTTTCCATACAAAGTTTCGCATCCTTTGCAGAAGTTTATGAGATAATTGTTAGCCAATTGGAGGTCTGCAGTCGTAATCATTTGGTTTGCCAAGTAAGTGGTTGATAACACAAAATGACGCCAATTTTCAAGATGTAGATCAGGAATAATATCTTTAAGTGCGTATATTGAAAACAGAAGTGTCCAATTTTTTAGCTCGTCCGCAGTGAACCCATCGAAAGTGAACTTTTCAATCTTCCCAGGAAGTTTCCCCACATCACTGGGGACCTGGGCTTTGTCTACCCGTTCCTGTATAATAGTTAATGTCTTTTCAGTCAAAAATTTCTTTTCTTTCCAAACATTTATCATCTTCTTTGCCGTGCCAAGGAATAAGTTGTGCATGGGATCAATTATTGCAAACCTAACCGAGTCGTAATAAGGCAACAAAATAAGGTTTGATAGTCTAGTTCCGTATTTAGACTCCAACTTCTCTTTTTCACCTTTAGTTGTCTTTTGGCAGATTTCCATCATTTGCTGGCGATGTACTTCACCAGTTCTTTTAGGCCAATTTTCGACATCAAATCCGGAATAGTCTTTTTCGCCAATTCCACCAGGGAATTCTTTATTACATTTAGAACATCCTCTTGTAGCACCATGACCTGCGAAAAAGGAAAAAGGTTTTTATCAAACAGGTTCACATTTCAATGTTTTAGGCATAATTATTTTAAGTTTGGTCAAGTAGTTGTCAAGTTATAAGCGATTGGAGTTAAAATTCATTTTTAGAGAAGCATTTTGAAGTGTTATGAAAGTTTAAGCGTGTTGTAACACTATTCGAAAAGTGAATTTTAACCACTTGACAATTATGTGACAAGTGGCCAATTTAGAATAATTTAGTTCAATTTAGTCCAACTACAGGTCTTCTTCTACTCTAGTCCGCTCTTGGTGGTTTTAGTTTAGTGGCTATCTGGTGTGAACAGAAATTTTCCAAATTCAAATTTCTCATTTTTAATTTGACATCTTTTGAAATGATTTTCATGCCTGGATTAAGTTTTATTTTTAAAGCTGGGATTCCAGCAAAAAATGTCCAAGTTCTATGACTAAAATTGATAATTTATCCTACTTTAGTTACTAATGTGTAAGAAGTCTCAAAAAGGTTATTTTCAAGTTTAAAATTATAAAGACCCAGTCTGGAAAAGTAAGAATAAGTATGTTAAAAATATTTGACCCACAATTTTGACAGATTCTTAAGAATACTTACCATCTAACCACCTAAAGTACACTATTGTTATAAAATAATGCATAGTTCTGCAAACCCTGGTAGCATGCATACCTAGAAACCCACATAGTTTTCTGCATGCCGGTATATCACAACCAACCAAAAGCAACATCAGCTTGGCGGCTATTTTTCGAGTTGGCGACATGTAGGTGGTAATTTTCATTTGCCCATTCCAGGAGTCTAACAAATCTTGTACCATTGGTTCGATAAAAGTGTTTGTTGGGGGTTCCTTCTTCATGTTAGGAATTATGCCAATCAAAAACATGTTCTTACGTTTAAAACGTTCATTACGAGGAAGATTCAGAAGGACGCCGTATATGGCTCCAATAGAATAGCTGCGTACATGCTTGTACGGGCAAAACCAGTCCAGATTTATAGCAATCCCATAAGTGTTATCCTTTTCAAGAGTCTCAATATTCTCTTGCCAAATTTTTCCATCATAAATATCAGTCAATATTCCAGGTCTAGTTTTTCTTTCCTTCCATAATTGTGATTGTTCCTCTATTTCTTTTCGCTTCAAAAGTTTTTTGATTGAATTATGCAAGGGCATGTAGCAAAATGTTTTAAATGGTTTTAGACAGGAACGTCCATCAACAGATGAAACGTTCATCAGAAGCTCTTGTCCACATTCTTGTCTCCGAAAGGCTTGAGTATGGTTTGTCATAGCGATGTGACACAGGTACATTTTGAATCTTGGTGTAACAATCTTCGTAGTGATACAATGCAAAACATTTAATGCAAACAACATATCTTACAAAAGTCTCAGAGTCATTACTCTTGGTTTTGAAATGTTTCATAAACAAATAAAGAGTCGGTGGCATTCCAGCGAATAAGACTTCTGTTTGAGGCACAAGAGTTGAGATTAGGGAAAGAAGTGCATAAGTGAACTTAATCATGACTTCTAGAGCAGTATCCGTGATACCAAATGTATACTGACAAAGTGCAAAGAACAAACAGATCCATGTAACAATGATTGTAGTTCCCTTAGAACTTGAAGAGGGGAGTTCATTATCATCATGGTTCAAATTTAGATCCTCAATTAGTTCCTCAAAATCATCATTATCAAAGACATCTTCATCTATAAGTTCATCGTCACTGATATCAGCTGAATCTGTATCTTGGTTATTCACGTTATTATAAATTGAATCATTATTCACATTGTCATTCATAGTATTTTCACCTTCAGCACTGCTTACTAAGTCATTCATATAATTGTTAACTGAGTCATGGTTAGAAGCTGTACCAAATCTGTCCAATATACTCATGTCTAGTTCATTAAAGCTTTCATTAAGGTTTTGCTGCTGTTCATGTTTAAACTTACAATCGGTTATGTGTCTTTGAATATAGCTGTTTGAATAGGACTGCCCACAAAAGTGACAATTTTTCAATTTCTCTTTTGGCATATTGAATCTGAGGGTAAAAAAAGATATGATTTTTTAAGAAGCAATTTATTCAGAGGATTTCAACGTCCATTTTAGTGGCAACTCCCACATGAAAATGGAAAGAAAATGAAATTGAAAATAGAATAAAGACCCCTTACATCAGTCACTCCCAAACAGCAGATTGTTCTAGTCTACGATTTGTATATTACATTACTTTTTGAGACTGACCCCAGCACTGAACGCGCCACGTACTTAAACGATCGGGCTATTGCATGGGGCTCAATTTCGCCGTCCCTATTCCGCTTCCATGTGAGCTTAGTCGACCGCAAGTAGTCTGCGCATTAACTCGTCGACCGCAAGTAGTCTGCGCATTAACTCGCGACCACACATTCATTTATCCGGCAGCACGGTTCACTTATCTGATCGCGTGGTTTGTTTGTCGGGGGATAGAGATATTTTTTCGTTCCCCAGACATTTGCCCCATATTGTCTGTGGAATTGGCAGGGTCGTAGTTGACAGTACCTCTTATCTAACGGTTCACCCATTCATTAATTCCCATTGCCTAAGGATTATCGAGCATAATTGAAGCTAATGGAATACAATCGAACTTTTAATTGAACTGTAAATTAATCGAATATAAATAATCAAATTAACAGTGAAAAAATGTAAATATTCTATTAGTATTCGATCGCCTGGCTTAGATAGCAGTATTTTAAAAATCAAGAAATTTGTTCCTATTTGGGCGGTTAATCCTGACTGAAAATCTCAACTGCCTTCATAGAGTGAGGAGCTATTTTTACGCACGGAGCGAGCGATAGCGAGCAGAGTGCGACTCTTTTGTTATCAAGTGCGCGGAAAAAAATAACCCAAAATCAATACTATGCGTGTTGCTTTTTTGCAAATCTGCCAATTTTTTTTGATTTTCGTTCGATTCGAACGCGCCTTGGCCAAACTCACTAAGCTCCCATCAATGGCAGTGACCCGGATTTTTACGCACGAGCGAGCGCAGCGAGCGAGTGCGTCCCTTTTTTCAACGGCGGGCGGGCGTGCGAAAAAAAACCGAAATTAACCCGAAAATCAATACTATGCGTGTTGCATTTTTCAAATCTTCAACTTTTTTGCAACTTTTCGAACGATTCGAACGTTCTACGGACAAACTCACTAAATCAAGTTTAGACTTACGTATTAGCTTTTTAACATGGTAAGTGCAACCAACCATAGCAAATCGGGAAATAGGCGGGAAAGTCACTAATCGGCAAATCGGGTTTCCCCCGACAACAAGAAAGTAAACAAAACATTTTTGTCAACAAAACCAAAAATCTGGAAACATTTGTGGTGTCACTGATTTGCAGGGTTTTTCTTGCTGCCTTGACTAGATTGAATTGATTCAATTTGCTTTGAAATTATCAACAACATAAAAAGTACTGCTGTTTTTCATCCTGGTGTTTTTCCATCCAACAAACCGACAAATATCAAGAAGCAGAATATTCAAAATAGGCTAGCTCCTCCCTGCCTCCCACCAGCACCAGCTATAAAAGTATCATGATGGTTTTATTGATTGTATTGATATCAGAATTGATTGTGATGTGACTGCTTGCATTGCAGCTACCAAAAACACACTGAGTAAAACAGAATAGATATATGCAGGAACTGTGATTCTTCAAATTTTGAAACTGGCTAGCTACTAGATTCGCTGTTTTGAACTTTGAGAACTGATTTTCCTAAATTCAAGATTATTCTGGAATGGATCAGCTAGAACAGCCATACCCAGCATAATCAAGTCAGCTAAAACAACTTGTTCAAGTACAATATATTAATTACCGTACACGTACATTCATATGCTTGATGATAAAAAATGTTATGATATCTTGATATGATTATTATTGATGTTTGAGGGACGATACTTGACAGCTGGACGGACAATCAATAAATGTGAATTAAAGGATTTGTTTACTTCAAATAAACCTTATTCAATGTTTTGTTGTTTGGTTTATGAGGCCCACACTGGATTTTTGGAACATGACATTGCATCTATAGCAAAATATATATTGGCAGCGGAGAAACTTCCCGCAATGACTCCAAAAAATAGCAGCACAATAGCTTGATAGTGGCAACTTTTTAGCATTTAATTTTTATCTTACTGCATACCGTGAGTGGTCCTAAATCTGACAGCCCTGCCTAAATCCGACCCCCCAAATAACTGCTATGAAAAAAAATTCTATGTTTACAAACATTCCCTCTCCAAGTTGAACAATAAACTATATTGCAAGAATTCTTGAAACAAAACATCTAACAAGATGACTTAAATGTCAAGATGTCAATTAATGTGATAAAAAAGTGTGAGTTGTAAAAATAATTATATACCTCTATTATTCAGATCCGTTGCTTGTGTTTAAAACGTTAACAATTTTGTAATAAAGAATTATGTTTTGTATAACCATAAGAAGCAATAATGTTTTGGTTCAATTGGTTCAGTGTATCAAATCTCTCAGTTTATAGTTGACACTTTGGTATCTTCATTGCGTCACAGCGAAAGGTTTGTTTTTATTTTAGTTTGTATCTTTGAAAGACCCCATCGGATTTAGGCAGGGATGTCGGATTTAGGACCACTCACGGTACTGTGTTTCTTCAACTAAACATATCAACATGTCAAGCAAAAAGTACACCTAAATCACTATTTTGAATCGCAATTTTAAATCAAAAGCTTTAACTTGAAATGTTGCATAGAATAAATTTGTCTTTTTATAGACATATAAAAATCCAAAAACAGGCTCAGAGAATGCTTGAAGGTTGCTTAATCTTAACATAAATTACATACAGTAAACATTCGAAGTTTTTATAAACATTCGAATTCTTATGAAACATTCGAATTTTTTAATTTAAACATTCGATTACCTTTGCAATAGCTTCACAAAAAAATAGTAGCTATACTACAAAGTAGCTTATACTTTTTTCATAGGCTCAAGGTAATGCCTTAGCATATGCTTAATTTTCCCCATATCTGAGCCTAGATATGCTTACAAGTGCAATGCTTATAAAAAACATGTAGCAACACACCTTTTTAAAGTATTGTGAAAAAATAAAACGTTGCAGAATATTTCAATGCTGTTTAACTATGCAGATGCAGTTTTCTTAGCTTATGTGAATTAAAATACCATATATTTATATGATGATAACTAAATTTGTATGGTTGAGCTTTTTAAATAGATAATTTTTTCTTCTCTAAAAGCTGTATATTATAAATGATTGGGCTCTGCCAGAAAAAAAACACAATATATCAGGCTTGGGAGATTTTTCCAAGGACCAGGGGTACTAGATGATGGGTATGTCCGAGCTAAAGTTTGAAAATTGATCCTGCGAGAGACTGAATTTCTAGGATTCTTAGAGATTTCTCTAAGATTCTTAGTTTACAGTCTCTTTTATTTGAAACAGTAATTTTTTTGTTGTGACCTGGCTGTTCTTATTTTTTATCTCTTTTAACCACAAATTATTCTTGTCCTGCTCTTGTTTTGAAGGTGCAAATTCAATTAATTAATTTAGTGTCTGATATTATGTATAAAAGGTATATCAGAGTTAAGATATTTCAGTTTGTTTTGATTTGTGTCTGCCCTGTTATGAGCTCAGATTTCCCATTTAAAGCCTTCTTTTCAGTTCTTCATTTAGCTGTACTGCTGCTTTTATGATTTGCTCTGTCAGCCCTCTTTATCACACATGTCCCATATTCACATTATATTCTAGTTTGAGTTTATGCTAGTTCCTATATTTTGGTTTATTACATATGTATTGTTTTTAGACGTTCATTGTCAGAAAATTAATTAAATTTGATTAGGTATATTCATTTTATAGGTTTGTGTTTTAATTGTCATTTATGTTAGTCTTTTCACAGTGTTTACCTTTTATTTTTGTAGTCTATTCCTATTCGAAAAACTGATATGATCACTGATATGCCATGTCTCTGCTCAACTCTCTTTGGTTCCCCTAGGGAGGACTGCTTGTGTTTAAAGCCGTATTTCAATACCCGATTTTAACTGTTCGATTCTTTAATACACGGGTTTCGAATTAAATCTGGCGCGAGAGAAAAAATCAAGTAAATAATAGGTTGATAGATTTCCTTTCTTCTCTTTTGAAAGCCAGGTGTTCATTCAAAAGATGTTTTTCTATTTTAAATTCAATAAAAGAAATATGATTAAACGATTGACTTTTTATTTTAATGTTTTTTGTTTTCATAATGACCCATAAAGTCTGTCAAAATGGAAAAATGAGCTAAAATTACTTGATACACGGCCAATTTTCGTTCCGTTTACTTGATATTTTTCGTGCAAATTTACATGGGATCAAAGCTAAAGCTAAGCAAAAATTCAATTCGAAACCCGTGTATTGCTTAATATCTCAATCCTAGGCCTACCTATGAGTTTCACGAAAAAAATAATATCCTTTATTTGATTACAATTTTATTGTTTACCACATGCTTGAGTTACTCTTATTTTGTTCTGTTGAGAAATTTCTGTTGAGCCTCGCAGTTTTATTTTTTATACCGAAAAATCCTTATGATGTTCTTATTTTAGGTCGAAATTTTATAAAAGATATTTGAGTTAAAAAGACTTCAAAAAAGCAGTTTGTTTTGAAAATAGAATATCAACTTTCTTTTGGTTCACCAGAGTTTGTGCATGATTGAAATGTATTGATAGAAATTTTCCTTGCTCTCGTGACGATCATGAAAATTACCAAAAAAGGTTCGTTCATCATGCCCAAATCATGCCTCGAATTTTTTCCCGATCATGCATCACGCAAACGGCTGGGTACTACTTTTTAAAATTGTATCGTAGAATGGCTAGCTTTCTCATTCCCGGGGAAAACATACCTGCCCCATTTCCGGGATCTTTCGCTGTTTTATCTAGACGTCCCCGGCAAAAATCGGTGTTGCGTTTTGATCCTTTCCCGTTGTACACTAGCAATCGGAAAGTTTCGCTGGGAATGGAGGAAGTTTAGAAATCCTACGGTATGTAGTGTAAAAAACCTTTCGCTTGCGAACACGAGACTTTCGTATCGTGCGTAACCCCTTTTACAATTGATTTAACATGGTGCGTGTGAGCAAGATAGAAAAATCGGGAAATAAGAAATTGGGAAATCGGGAATAACCCCGACAACAAAAGTATTTTAATTTTTGGACAGATTTCAAGAGGTGGTCTGAGGATTCTGCTGCTCAAAGGAAATTCTATATAAGTTTCTTTTTGGTTGTTTTTTTCAAGTCCAAACCAGACCCGATCAATCGAACTTGTCGAACCAATCGAACAATCCAACTAATCGTATCCCCTCTTATTTATCAGAAAGTGAAAATTCGTAAAGCTGCTTTAAAGTTAAAGACATCCATACCAGAAGATAAAAAGCCTGCGATTCTCGAGTGTTTGACTGTGGAGTTGGTTTCGTCTGATGAAGAGGTCATGGACGAAAATGAAGAGAAATATTTTTTGGTGCATCCGTTACCGTGGCGTTCAAAATATTACGGACAGCTCACAAGAGCTCTGGACCAAAAATTTCAGGACAATCAAAGTAAGAAAGGTAAAGACCAGACCGCTCCTAGAGAAATCGGAGAAGATTCTACAAGACCAGTGCCTCTCTACCCTGAGAGATGTTCTTGGGCTTTCAAACTATGAGATTAAGTTGAGAATGAGGAGAAATCTTTTTTGGTTTATCCATATTCTTATACTAACCCTGATCTGAAAGCTTTTTGTTTCTTTCTTTGCTAGCAACTTAAAACTTTTGCTCGTTTTTTGATCATGTGATTCAATAATGAACAAACCATGATCAAAACTGGACCAATCGATTTTTTGAAAGGTAAAGCTAGCAAATGGTTACAACAATTAGACTTCCAGACTAGGATTTTTATACAGACTTTGGTTCATCTACATCTGTGAAAATTTTGTTATTATGTTTCAGATTTTTGATATCTTTTCTGACCATGTGTTGCCCACTGTGTGCGGATTGACCTTGTTTCGGAATACACTTGAATTCACATTAACAATAATAATCTAATTGCTTCTGGGAAATCTTTCGCACTATTTTTTATTGAAAATGCCAAGAGGTTTTTTAGTCCCCGATAAGAGGTGAACCGTAACAAGCCTCTTCTACTTCTTCTTTTTCAGTGCATAGTGTATAGGTAACATTATTTTTTATATAATTTCTTGTAAATTCTTATTGTATATTGTTATTATTTAAAAGTTCATGATATTTTTATTAATTCAATTTCAAATAACTTATTTCACAAAACTGAAAAGAAATGTTCTTTTAACGATCAACGATAAATATGTTTGAATTTAATTTCATCACAGTTTTCTACATCCATCCTCTTGGTGCGTACTGTTTGAGCTTCTTCAAGAATAACTTTACAATCACATTAAGAACATTTCAACGCTTTTTTCGTTATTTTTCGGACGGATTAAAATTCAAATTTTTAAAGCTTTCTGTAGATATCTGCAAATTTTTTTCGGATTTGTCATGCATGTAAAAGTTGTATATCTTTATCTTTACAAAGGTTTTTTAATTTCAAAATGTGTAGTAATTTGAAATTTGGCGACATTTACACGCGCAGAAAATGTGAAATTTCTTTCTTCTGCAAATATGGTGATAGTCCATATTTACTGAACGTGCCGAGATTTCACATTCAGACATTTCCCCTTCAAGGATATTTGGTATTTACTCAAAATTGTAAAGCGCATTAAATGTGCAATTTCCTGACATTTCCGTAAGATTTACACAGCTTTAATCAACTCAGAAATCACAGTTTTTCGTGCAGTGAAGAAGTAAAAGAAGAAATTCAAGCCACGTCAACGAATCAAGACTGCTGGAAAAGGAAGAAATGAAGGTAATGGTGTCCTTTGGTTTGGAAATTTTTCTTGTCGATACAAGGTGGTAAGCAATGCTGTATAGTTTCTTTGCATTATTTGCTCTATTACTGTATTTTTCTCGAGGATTTCGGGAAACCTTTTATGATTGTTGTCATCAGAGTATACTATGTTTTTACAGAAAAAAGCTATCTTTATGTCTATTATTTTCCTACTTCCTTTCCAATAAATATTTGAGGTGGAAATAGGAAAACCGATTGATTGCTTGCTGTCCAGTTGACATAAAATCTTCCTTTAAAAATTACCAATATTATAATGGGAGAACTTTCTTCCAGAACTATTGGTAGAAACCAACCAACCACCTCTGTCTCCTCTCTGGTGAGGGTGGTAGAGTGAAATTTGAAATTTGCTTTAAATTTCGTTCTGTGGAATCGTCGAAGTTGATCAAATTAAAAGAACTTGATAAAGATTTCTTAAATTTAAACTTTGTGAAGCTTAAAGATCCCCCAATTCCTTTCAAAAGGATGCAATTTTTTAGCTCAAAGACAAATCATATCATAAATGAAATAACAATCACTATTGATGTAAATAACAAACGGAAATTGAGTGTTTATGGAAAAGAATGTAATTTGGACTGGTTGACACTTCAGGAGCTGCCAAATTTTTTACCAAATAAAACAACTTGCCCTGGAATCGCAGGTTATGAGGATGTTATTCAAAACAAAATGGAATTCCGACAACCTTTTGTGACTTCTGACAGGAATGAAATTGTTGCTTATCCAGAAACATATGATTTCCACTCTTTGAATTCTAAGATGGACTATCCCTATATTCGGACTGTTAACTGTGACCCCCCTGTGACCTGTTGATTGATATTGGAACGAGTCTACAATGTAATGATTGTCGGTCTTTTGTCAATTCGAACCTCAGAAAACAACGTTCAAACTTCATTGGAGCCTGAAGTAAAGAAGAGTCAGTGACTCGTCATCAAGGAGTTAGAGGTGAGACTTAATTTAGCTCAAGCTAAAAAGTTGCAAGTGATGCAAAAAGTTGTAAAGCTAACTAATCAACTTGATGAGGATTTGAGTGCGAAGGCTGTATCACTGGATCAAGGATCTCACGATTTCATCAAAACAATTCTTAATTCACAAGAATCAGAAAAATCAACCTCTTTTTTAATGAAGAAAGTCCTCAATGGCTCCTTTGGCAACAGCAAAAAGCTCAATGCGAATCAAAAAATGCCAGTGGAATGCGTTGGCATCCTCTCATAATAAGGTAATGTTGTTTCATTCCATCTGGCAATTACGAATTCTCAATTTATTCTTGACTATATTGGAAAGTGATAAGAAATTTGGAATTCAACAATCAAAAGTGAAAGTAGGAAACATAGCACCCACCCCTTGTTTTTTTTAAAGGGGGTGTCAAATTTTTAGAGGGCCTTTCTGGAGGGGATACCAGGATTTTTCTAAATAAAATGTGGAGGGTGTGAGTATAAAGGGGGATTAAATAAAAATGGGGGGGAGGTTTAAACCCCTCTACACACAATTTGAGTAATGATAAATTAATCAAGATTTTTTCAAATGTTTAAATATCTGACTTACCTCATTATTATTAAGTGATTTATTGTATTTTATCTTAGATGGTGTTTGAGTATATACACCACTTAACCAGCTGCCTACAAACAAATGTCAAGCTCCAAATTGAATTTTTTGAAACTACCATGTCCAAATACCTTGAAAAAATTTCTCAACTTCACTGACGTCACAATTGGCTTTAACCCAGATATCATCACATAATTAGCTATTTAAAGTAATATCCACGAAATGAAAGAAAAAGATCGTCATGTAATTATTGCCTTTGATGAGATGCAAATAAAAAGTAACCTAGTTTACCATCGTGGTTCTGGTCAGCTGATTGGATTCTCTGAAATGGGGGATATAAATGAAGAATTTTCTTATCTGCAAAGAACTTCAAGTGAGGAAAATGAGGCAAATGATTTATCTTCTCGAGAGCTTGCAACCCACGTCAATTTGTTCATCCCTTCTATACCCTTTTGGTTATTTTGCATCATCAGGAATGTCTGCATCACAACTGTATTTCACAACTATGGAAGCAATTCGTGTTTTGACAGCCATTAACTTCAAGGTATATTAATTTTTATCTGGTAGTCTGGTGTCATTATGATTGTAGCTAATTTGTTTCAATTATAAGTCAATCCTTGATTCAAGCTCCTAAAATTTAGTTAGAATGCTGAAAATTTGAAAAAATTACAAAGTAAAGGGCTTTGTAATTTTTCTTGTAAAGTTTTATTTGTTTATTCACTTTAAAATATTTATATGATTCTTGATCCTTTTTTAGGTGAGGGCACTAGTTTCATGAAACAGTCTGTGAGTGAACCCTTGTTGACAGAATCTCAAAACTTTGTAAACCCAGGCAGACACACATAATTAACTTACTATAAAACCTCTTTTACAAACTCAAAAAACATTCAAAACACTTTAAGCTACATCAAAACATCAGCCACATTTATGAAGGCTCTTTTCCAGCGGCAATTTTGTTTAGAAATGAATCTGCGTTTTAGGGCCAAAATGACGTCATCATCACAACATTCGCAGTATTTTGAGTTTTGATCCGTTTGAAGTTGTAATTTTTAGATTTTCGGAATTTCTTTGGGATCTGGGATTTTCGAAAAAAAAGTATGATATTCTTTTGAGCAGCGAATTGATAGTCTCCACCTCTTCTTACATAACTAATGCAGTGGGTTCTCTCTATGAATCCCTTTCGCTTTGCGAACACGAGACTCGTTCTCCGTGCGTAACCCCTTTTACGATTGATTATAGTGATTTTGGAAATCGAAAAGGTAGAAAATGACCCTACAATTAAGCACAGAAGAGTATGGGCAAGATTTGACATTAAAAATAACAAAAGTCATCAGAAACGTTGGGGAAACATCCAACGTTAGAGGTCCGCACACGGCGAGTCATCAAGAAAAAAACTCTGTCCAAGTGTCTGGTATACAATTCAAAACGAATAAAAAATCAAAAAAAATAAATTCCAGTTTTTGTTTTTCTTTTCTTTTCAAACAAGAAAAATTTGAAAAATCATGCTCTTATGTTTTCGTGTAAAACCATTGCCTTTCTTGCAAGAAGTCCATTGTCTATCATTTCCCTGATTCAAAATTCTCTCATCATCTACGTTTGCCAAAATTCCTTCCATTTTAACTCATCAGCTAACAACTCAGAATGATAAAGAACTTGAATCATCAAAAATTCAACACATTTAAAAACTGTCCAGACATTGCGTTGCCTTCTTTTTTTGCTCTGCAAATTTCTTCCTAGATATCTCACGGTGTCTACCTATTTGTTTTTGTAGTTTAGACATTCTTAAGTTAGTTTGCTTACCTTATTGGTATTATATTTTGCGTGTTACAAAATTTCACGGGTACTCAATTTCGCGATTTTTTAGTCCAAATTTTGCGAAATTTAATAACGTTTAAATTTTTCAAAAATACAAAATCGCTAAATTAAATACACGAATTTGGTGTTCAAGCTGAGTGAATGGACGTGTGCGAAAGCACATAGAGGTCCGGCGTCTCAAAAACCCTCTCAACTCAGAAGTCAACCCTCCCCCTCCCCGACGGTGTGCACTGGATAACGCAAATCGAGGGTTCTGACAACAGGGCGAGTTTTCAGCGCCCTGTATAATATAAACTGTTCAATTGTTGGCTGGCTGGTATCCGGATCCATGGTACCCAACTTGATACCATATCGGTGAGATGGTGTCTCTGGAAAAACATTTTTTTATGATCTCTTAGAGATTTTAAGAGGTAGTTGGGATTATTTTTAGGAATTTTTGAAATTTTTTTGGATTTTTGATTCCCTCAGAAAACCTTTGTGACTATTTTTGGGATCTTTCAGGGATTTCATTAATCTTTTGGGTAATTTTGGGAACTGTTGGAATTTTCGAGATTTTTGGGTAAAACATTTTTAGATTTTTAGGAAAGAATCAGAATCGGAACTTCGAGATCTGAGTTAGGCAAACCCAATTTTTTGTGAAAAAGGGAACCCTGAGACTGAAGAGACCTAATTGATAAAAAGTGACTAATAGAGAGACTCTAAATTCGAAAGATTTGTTCGAGTTTACAAACCTAGACTCCCGTTTCTCCTAACACCCCTGCCCCTGGGAACTATTTGTATTCAAGATATTCTATTTGTCTAAAAACACAATTATCAAGATGTATCAAAAATTGAGACAGGTTTGCAGAAACGATTTGCAGCGAAATCCAATCAGGGTTGGTGGTGGAGGTCAAAACTTTGTAGTTCAAGTGGATGAATCAATGATTCGTCATGGTCAAAGAGTAAGTATCATTTCTTAGTAAATGATTTATCTTCAGAATACCAGCATACTATCTTCTTTACTTTTCTTAACCTTCTTGCCCTTACCTTATTTATCTTTCTAGCAATACCAGTCTTTTTAAGATGCGGAAAAATTGCAAATTGGCAGTTTGCACATTTTTAAGACTGCTCTTTAAAGAAAAGTTATAAGAATGTCCACGATGAAAATGGCCAAAAAATTAAGAATAATGCTAAGAATATCACCATGATGGAGTTTTGCTACTCAAGCTAAGAATGCCATTTTTATATCATTTTCAATTATAAATTGTCAATTACCCCAAAGTAAGGAAACTAAAAGTAAACTTACCTGATTTTCATATCTATCTTTGTTAATAAGTTACAACTCTGCTAAATCGTTCAATATCCCAAAACGGGTATAACATAGGTAAAGAATAGACCCACTTTAGATTTAGTCGGCCAGCTGTAGTTTCTTGTCCGTCATTTCCATCATTTTTCTTCTTCACTTTCAATTTCAAGATATTACTTTTATTATTTTTTGTTTCATCTAAATGTGCGGACTGCCAATTTAATTGAAACAGATTGCCACTAATTATTACTTTGAATGACTAGGGTGGCAGGGGAAGACAGGCGAATCCCGTATGGGTATTTGGACTCTCCTCTCAGATAAACAGTTTCAACCTTCTAAGGGAGGTAGTACCACGCCGTGACCGTGCTACTCTAACAGGAGCCATCAATAGGGTGCTTTTGCCAAACACCGTCATTACTAGTGACGAATGGCGTGGCTATCTGAGGTTGCCACAATTTGTAAAAAAATTGCATTAGGCATGATACTGTCAATCATACTTACAATTTTGTCAATCCAGCAAATGGTGCCCACACACAAGTAGGTTGCAGATTTGAATGTATTTGTGACTATTTACTTTTCATTATTTACAAAATATGACAAATAACAGATTGATTTTTTGTGTTTTAAAGGCTGTCTCAAATTATCTCTTAAAACAGAATGGGCTGCGTTTTTGATATGATTTGAATAAGATTTTGTGCTCAATAAAAGGGTATTCATAAGTGAGAAGCTGAAAACTTCTTCTTGACTGACTTTATCTTTTTAACAGTTACTAAACAAAGAACGAAATTTATCTTCTGAAATCGTAATTATTTGATGCAGCGCTTTTTGATGATTTTTCACCTATAGAATAAAGCTTTCTATAAAATCTTTTCAGAATATCGAATCTTATTGGAACAAATTTAAACTGGTCATCAAAGCAATGAAGGGCATAGAACTGCAATATCTACAAAGTTACATGGATGAGTTCATGTGGAGGTGAGAAAATATATTATAAGATGACAAATAACAGATTATTAAATGATAATTAAATGTCGTGACTTTTTAAAAAGAAACTTTAAGGTTCACTCACGAAATTAAATCCAGAAAATTTTGCAAATATAATTCAATCTTAATAAAGTGAACTACAATCAGTGCCGTAATATATTGGTATATTTGGGTAATTTAACGTTTTTCAAAAATAGGAGCCTTACATATAGTACGTACGCAAAACTTTCCAAATATTTGATACCCCCTTCCCCTTTGTACGCAGAGAACAATAGAAATGACGTCACCCAAACAATAGACGTAGGCTTTTGCTAAACCCCCCTCTTCCCCCTTCCCTGCGTACGTACTATATAGATGGCCCCATACAAGTCTGGGCGAGAATGTCGATATTGTACTTTCCTTTTGGCCTCATCGGATATTTCAATTTGGGAGAGGTTTATTGGCTTCCAGGCTATATTTTCAGGCTTTTAAGACCGTTTTTCAGCTTTTGGATCCTAAGATCCTAAGGTCGTAAGTCGTAATTTTTATCAGGGGGTGATGTTTTCCACCACCCTAGCGTTCTTTTGTTAATAGCTCACTGAAATTTATTTTGACACTCTGAAACTTTTTCACTTTTAATATAATCTTATTAGCAGTATGTATACCAAACTTTACAACCATAGACCCACTAGATCAGGTTTTATTTTTTGTGCAGGCATGTCATAAAATCCAGCTAAAACCCTGTAAAGGCTCAAAATCTTAAAAGTAGAATTACTTTTAATCCAGCTTTCCATTTAACTTCAAATTTTGACAACTTCTAGTTATCAATAAGGTGTTTCAAACAATATCAATCTATATAAAAGATTTACTCTTCTTCGGCATAGACTTAAAAGGTCTTTTTAATTTGTACGATAAAAACCAGCAGATATGTGCAAGATCTTCTCTTTGGCTTTCAGAAAATCAAAACAGAATTGAAAAATCTTTATTTGTTCAACTTTAATTGCAATTTTAGTGCAGGGTATTTACTCACTAGTCAGCAGTAAATGTGAAACTTTGCAATGACGTCATCACCTTTACGATGATGTCATCAATCCGAATTTTTTTTATGATTTCCTATTATGGTATAGAACATTCGTGCCAAGTTTCAAGTCAGTAGCACCTCTAAATCAAAAATTATGAAAGGCTGGTGGAAATACCCCTTGATAATAGGAACCCCCAAAAGCTCTATAATAATAGGGTTAAGTCTAATTTTAAAACTGAGGGTTAAAATTCTACCTTCCGATCCTAAGTTAACACACTTTCAAGCTACTTGTGGTGTTAAAGTTTTGCTGGGAAGAGACTTTTTCCTAAATTTTGGTAAATTTTTTCCAAATCTTGGTTTGATTTTCACCAATTTTTGGTCAAAATTTTTGGAAATCGTGACCCTTTGAGAGAGAAACTTTTGACTTTCGTGATTTTGGGACCCTTTCAGAGACCAATTTTTGAATTTGTACCCCTTTGAGAGACTTTTGAGGAATGAGAAAAGGTACCCTTATGGCTTGCACATACCTGACACCCATTTTGCCTAAGTACCCCCCCCCCGGGGTTACACTGTTTAGTTTCCCTAACACTTCCATTTTTATGATGAATTTTTTTGTAGACTTTGAAAAACCAAAAACTATATAAGGCCATGTGAACTTACTGCGGTAAGCTGGATTCTATTTTTGCAATGGTCAACAATCACTCCTCTTTTTCTTTTCCCACAAGAACACTTTTCTGAGCATTTGACCCCTCTTGTTTTGCAGGGACACCCTTTTCTGAGATTTGAATCTTTTCTACAACAGGTATTTTTACATTTGCAAAATAAATCATCCATTTTTCTTTTCCTTCTTCTTCTGTCTACTTTCTCTCTTGATAACAAAGACATGTTTGCCAAAAAATGGTCAAAAATATCATTAGATTTCAAAATATTATGTAATTGTAGCGCACTTCCCGCTGTGTCTTTTTTCATGTTCATAATAAAGTTCTTTTTTATAATTTCAATTTTTAGCTGCGGAGGAGAGAGCGATGAAATCGATTACATCCACGTTCGAAAATTTTCAATAAACCCGGGGGGGGGGGCATCTAAAACGTTAAGCGACCCATCGGATGTTTGACCATATAGGGAAACTTTTTGGGGACTTTTTTGAGAGTTCAGGAAGTGTATTTTAATGGTCAAGGATCCCATTTTCAAAGCAAAATTTTTTTACAGAGCGATAGAGAAACACACCAGCACCCCCCCCTCCAGAGAAATAAAAAAGTAAAACAAAAACAAAATGACAAGAAATGAATGAAAGATTTTTTATTTTGTTGAAAATGTTTCTCTGTGAATGAAAGTATCACTTCATTATATTGCGACTGCTAGTTTTATAATAAAATTTTGATAGGTCGATTATTAACGTTTTTGGGCACTTTCTGAAAGTAACTTTTTTATTCAATTGAGCATAACTTTTGATCTAATGAACCGAATTTATCAAATGACCCATCAAAATTTAAGTTTATCTTTCTTCTTTCCAATGGAATAGGATTGATTCTTTTAAAATTTTTCGATTTCGAGAAAATCAGTTTCAAAGAGAGAAACCTTTTTGTGGCGCACCCGGTAGAATGATATATTTCTTTATAAGAACGATTTTATGAGAATCGAGGCTCAAATGGCCAGGATATAAAAAACAACTTTAAACACAGTTCTTACAAAAAAATAACAATTGAGGTGAAATAAGCAAAAATTGTATGCTTTTTTATTATAATTATTATAAAAATTCAATAAATACAATTAATGGGACAAATATAGCCTCAAGTATCTTAAAATTTCGATCTAAAATAAGAACATCATAACGATTCTTTGGTAAAAAAAAAATAAAAAAATCAAGATTTCTAAAATTTCTCAAAATTTATTGACATAACTTAATCTAAAATCTAGCAAGTCCTAGAAATTTCCATAAATTCCATATATCCTAAAAAAATTCATAAGTTCAAAAACCCAGAAAAGTCAAAGATTATAAAATATATAAATCTATTTCTTTTGTTGAAATAATCCATAATTTTACCTCTGGACAAATCGACCCCTGG
Organism: Clytia hemisphaerica; assembly: GCF_902728285.1. NCBI lineage: Eukaryota > Metazoa > Cnidaria > Hydrozoa > Leptothecata > Clytiidae > Clytia > Clytia hemisphaerica. Next base: position 65,317 of record NW_027103530.1, read on the forward strand.
GCCTGGGTATGACTGTTTTTTGCAATTTTTTCAAGAACTGGGATGGTTGTACTTTAAAGGTAAATTGGGTGTGTCAGGTATGTGGAAAATTCTGTCTCTTACAGGGTCAATTTTCAATTTTTGGCTTGGACATACCCATCACTCAATACCCCTGGTCCCTGGAAAAATCACCCAAGCCCAATAAAGAGTTTTTTCTGGCACAGCACAATCATTTATACCGTCAACTGCTTTAACTTGGGACTATCTGACAAAACATGGGACGTCAATTCGGCCACTATTTCACCAAACCTCCAAAATAATTTGAATTGAGTTAATGAACGGCTTATCAAAAAATACACGATTTCTTTTTCGCACCAAGTAGGCTTTTAAATCAAAATATGAAGAAAATCCGTAGTGGAATACATGCCAGTGTCTGGAACGAGGAAGAACAAATAAGTGGCAAAACGACAGCGTTTGATGTCACTTGCACGGGCGGCAAGTTACACGCTTGTTATTGGTTAATCCCATCAGGCGATAAGCGGTTAGGCGACGGGAGTTCTCTAATTCTCCAATCAGCGTCCAGTCATTTTGAATGAAAACAAAAAAGTTAAAAAGGGCGCGTTATCAGTGAAAGTTATCGTGACATGTTATGACAGAAAGTAAGAATGATAAACTTGGTGGAGTGCAGGCCAGATTGTCAACAGTCCCATGTTTTGACCAATCGTCCCAAGTTAGACGGTAATATACAGATTTTAGAGAAAAAAAAGATCCAAGAATTATCCATTTAACAAGTTTATATTGAAGCAAACAAATCCCATTTGATGCACTTTCATGGTCCATTTGGCTGTCAGTTGTCGTCCTTCCAACTGTCAGTTACCGTCCGTCAAACATCAATAATAATCATATCCAGATATCATAACATATAAACTTATCAAGCATATGATGAATGTACGCTATGCATATACAGCACTCACACCTGCACACACGTATTACGTGATTAATATATCGTACTTGATCATCAAGCCGTTGTTCCCTTGTTTCTTCCATCCACTTGAGTAAGCTGGTATTTCTAGTCTTTACCAGCTGTGACTGTTCCCATGCCATTTCCAGAAGTATCGTGAATTTAGGAAAATCAAATCTTCTAGTCTTCGCTCAAACAAAGCAATCAGTTAACAGGTAGCTACAGTTTCAAAATTTGAAGAATGAGGTACAAAACTGAACCATCATAGGTCCTAGATATATCTGTTCTGTTTAACTGTTTTTGACAGCTGTAATGCAAGCAGGCAAGTCACAACCAATTCTCTAATCAACAAAAAAGTGATGCTGGAGCTAGCCATTTTGAATATTCTGCCTTCACATTTGCCAGTTTGTTAGATAGAAAAAATACCAGGATAAAAAACAGGAGTACTTTTAATGTTGTTGATAATTTTAAAGCAAATCTTCTAGTCAAAGCAAGTCAAACCCAACAAACCAATCAATGTCGTCAACAGCCAAAAGTTTCCATGTTTTTGGTTTTGTTGAAAAAAATGTTTTTTTTACTTTCTTGTTGTCGGGGGGAAACCCGATTTGCCAATTAGTGAGTTTCCCGCCTATTTCCCGATTTCCTATACTTGGTTGGACTTACCATAGTTAAAAACAGATTCGTAAATGTAAAGTTAATTTAGTGAATTTGTCCGTAGAACGTTCGAAAAGTTGCAAAAAAGTGGAAGATTTGAAAAATGCAACACGCATAGTATTGATTTTCGGGTTAATTTCGGTTTTTTTTCGCACGCCCGCCCGCCGTTGAAAAAAGGGTAATAAAAAATGACGAAAAAAGTCAATAAACGACAAGTCCAATATTTTGTTGTAATTTTATTTGTAAATAAGGAAAACTTCTGCCAGCTGATTCTTACAGGGGAAAAATAAGAAAAAACATGGGCAGGTCTAAAACCGGCAGGTACAAATCAAAATGCATAAAACATAATGCATATTGCATAATGTATAATAGTATTGTGTAATTTACAGAACGATTTTATATTTTCTAAAACTCTCCTTTTTTTTAAGTTTCTTAAGTCTGTTAAGTATAAAACATTCCAATCGGAGGGATTTCCCATTTACCCCAGACATGATATTTACTTTTCAAATCCGAGCGAAAGAGAAAACATTCGAATCATAACAACAAAGGGTTTTCCATTAGCATAAATAATAAGAAGATGCAACAGATCAGAAAGGTTTCCCCCTTCTTCTTTCTCAAAAAAAAGTAAACACATAGACATTCGAATGTAAAAAGATTCGAAGTCTATCATCTTTCAAATTCTCCTTATTATGGCCTCTAAAATTGACATTTTTTAAATATTATGCATTATGCATTATGCAATATGCATTATGTTTTATGCATTTTGGACCTGCCGGGTCTAAAACGCTTAACACCTACTACTTAACCGATGGGTACATAATGCATAAAACATAATGCATATTGTATAATGCATAATAGTATCGTGTAATTTACAGAACGATTTTATAAAAACTCTCCTTTGTGGAGGTTAAAACCGCGAAAACCTCTTTAGAAGGGATTCTTAAGTAAACATTCCAATAAGAGGGAGTTCCCCATGATATTTACTTTTCGAATCCCAACGAAAGAGAAAACATTCGAATCATAACAACAAAGGGTTTTCCGTCAGCATAAATAATAAGAAGATGCAACAGATCAGATTGATCAGAAAGGGGTCCCCCTTCTTATTTCTCAAACGAAGGTACGAAGGTAGACACATAAACATTCGAATGTAAAAAGATTCGAGGTTTATTTTCTTTGATCTAGCTTTTGCATGAAACTCTTTAATTTATATTGGCTTATCTAACAAAAAGCATTCACATGGTTAATGATTTGTAAGAGGGAAAACCCGTTGAACTTTAGTAGCAATTGTTCGAAAAGATCTCTCAGAAAACCCAGAATAAAGATCTTGCTATAAAATTTACGTTTTCGAGTAAGAAAAGTAATATACGGAGGAGATATTTTCGTGTTTTTTCTACACAATACTACGTACTGTAAAATACAACTATGAAAATCAAAATGGCAATAAGCACACATATGCACACATGATTCAAAGTTTGTTTTGAAAATGTGCACACTTGCACATTGATGGACAACTGTGTTATTCTAATGTGCAAAAAAACACGAAATGTGCACATTTAAGTGGGCAAGTGAAAAGGATGGGAAACTTCAGCTTTGCACACTTATTAAAACGTGTGCACACTTATTAAACGTGTGCACACTTAATTCAAATTCACTTGAGTTTACTGAGGTCATTGCAGTGTTATTAGAATGTTTTGAGCATTCGAATGTTGCCAGGGAGAAACAAACAAAATCAAAACAAAAATATTTTTTGAGGGAGAGGACCTAGGACAGACTTACTGATACAGCATGGAACTTATGGAAGAGAAAAACTTCACTTTTTTCATTATATGCAAAGAATTAAAGACGAAGAGAGCCAAATCAGCCAAGTTCGATTATTACGAATATATTAAAGTTTATTTCCATCCATCGATCGGTTATCTACTAGTCATAAAAAATATCCATCAAATGGAGTTCTGACTGCTGGATGAAAGTGATTGAATACTCACTTGACTCCATATTATACAGTGCTTACTTTTTGTTTTGCTTTATATCTTCAAAAAATATGGAAATTGATAGTTTACCAATGAATTTCAATCCCAAGGTTGATGAAGGTGGTACGTCAACCATCCACAAAATAAGTCTAAAACAAAAAGCAACAGCTGTTAAGCTGTTCTAGCCCAACAAAGTGTCTGACTTTCACAATGTAGTTGTCTTAATTAAAGACTGCTTTAACCTGCAGTACCACCAACTGCCAAGTTAGAATGACGCCTGCATACACTGCTCCAGAAATATGCTCTAGACCTCCGCCCACACGTAATTCGAAACTGATATATATTCATTGGCCGTGTGTTCTTCATCATATTCCCGCGTAAGATTCGCGTAAGGCCACACTCAAATTTTGGTAATTCTCCAAACGATTTCCAACTCGGGTAACTTAATGCATGTCCCAAATTATTAAAAATCTACCTTTCGTTTTTGCCCCCAACTGCAGCCCTTAAACCATAACAAATTATACATTTTTGGAAGCGTATTTGGATATAGAATGTTGGATTTGGTGTTACTTATTTTTTTTCTTAGGATAATTAGAGTTTTTTTATGAAAACTTAATTATGACGTCATTATTCATGACGTCATAATTTAAAAAAGTTGAATATCTCAAGAAGTATACTCGAAACGTTATGAAATTTGGACCAATGATAGAACTCATCAAGAGGAGGAGAAATTTTTTTTCAAAAAAAATGAAAATTAGCTGATGTAAGCATTTTATTGCAAAAATTCGAATTTCTGCAATTTCTGCTGCCGTCATCAATTTTGGGAAATACTTCAAACTTTATTAAGTATTGATTTATATTTCTTGAGATATGCAACTTTTTGTATTTATGACGTCATCAATTATGACGTCATAAGCAAGTTTTCTTAAAATATCTTAGGATTTCGCCAAAAAGTGGGTGTCAAGCGCGAAAATTAATTCTGTGAATGCTACATTTTATATTTGCCCACGGAACTTTTAGCTAAACATGTCCTTTGTGTCGCTCTTATGATCATTATCTATCAATTACCTCGTTTTATATTTTCAAAGCAATTATCTTTCATACGAATCCCTAGACGTTTGAGTTTCTTTTGTAGTATAGCCACTAGCTCATTGTTTCTAGCTTTTTCTAATGTCAGAATTTTTACTATATATTTTTTTATCGCTCTGTATGAAATTGGTTCAACAGTGCAAGTTATGACAAGAAGACAGAATGAACGAGATACATATTTTTGAAGTCAATGGCTCAATTTTGAATTCATTACTTTACAATAGAGGAAAACCATAGAGGATATCAGTTCACTCATCTAACCCTGATTGCAATGACATCTGGATCGACGACCTCTCCTTGAGAATCAACTCTTGCTGTGGTGATGTTAGAACATTCTTGCTTACATTCCGTCAAAATTAAAGAAAACAGTATGTTTTTTGTATTGAGTATAATTTTTCTAGCTCTAAGTTACCTAAACTAAAAATTTTGCATTATTTTTCTAGGTTCAGGCCAGGGGCGTGAAAAAGGGCAACTTGCATCACTGGAGGGAGGCTTGCGTTGCCTCCAAAAAGCAGAATTTTCTGTGTAATCAAATTGTAAAGTCAAAATCATGTTTTATTTACATTTTAGCTTAGATAATTTGCAGACCCTGCTGTTTGGAGGTAATGAAAGCTTCCCTCCAATGATGTTACCCTTTTTATGTTAAGTTATTCTAGTGTTATTCTTCCAAAACTCAGAAAAGTGTTTTATTTTTTAACTCAAAGGATTCTTTTGTAGCTCTTCATACAAATATGAAAATATAATCATTTATAATTCAGAGAGCTCTACTTTGGCAAATTACTAAAATGATATTATTTATAGTTTTTATCTATATCATTTGTAGCTTTATCCTTTTCAGAATCGATAAAAGAATAATCGTATGCGTATAAAACCTTGAAAATATATTTTGAACATTTTTTAAGAAAGTTTCATCGCATTTTTGCATTTTTCTTAGAAGTAATGGCCAAAAGTCAGTTTTCTGAGAAATCCTTTATCAGGTGAATCTTTTTCCCAAACTTCAAGGAGATCCTAAGCAAAATTCTTTGAATTCTCTTGGTTAAGTTATCAACTTGTAATTTCCGGGAAAAAATTATTAAGCGTGGGTAAGAGAAGAAAGGGATTTCTTCTGGAAAAAAGAAAGATAGACAAATGAAATATTTGAGTAACAGAAGAGGCTTTTATTTAGATGATTTTTAGTCCTATTGAAAATAGCTACCAATACTTCTGGGGTTGAAAATCAAAAAATTCAGATGTCATAGACCCTAAAAACAAGAACGAGCATTCTAAAGCAAGGCACAAACTATGTACATTTTCCCAACAGGGCTAAGTTTTATCTTAAGCTGTTTACGAAAATCAATAAATTTGTAATAATTAATTATGTCGCCGAAAACCCATTCAACGGCCATTCTAACTGAACTCATTTGTTGGTTACATAGTTTTTGCTGATTTTTCACTCGATTTCCTTTGAATGGGGCCATCAATTGGCGACGAAGGGGGTAGGCAGGGTCGCAAAATTTTTTTCCGTAAGCGGCCCAAGCCCTAGATTAGCAGTCCAAGACCGAAATAGCCGGCCCAAAACCTGCAAAACTTTGCGATTTTTGAGACTTGCTTTTTTTTAAATAAGACGATAAATGGCCCGTTTTCCCTACTTTTATTTGATGCTCTTACAATTAATGTATTCTACTAGCTTTTTTTCTACTTTTTCCGGATGATAAGTCAGCTCTTGGACGATATGAATTCTAAAATCAGGGCAAGTTCCAAAGTCGCAAAGTTTCGCAGGTCTTGGGCCGTTAAATCAGGGCTTGGGTCGCTTACGGAAAAAAAATTTGCGGCAGGGTCACCATAGATACATAAGATTATCCCATTAGGTGCTCTCGAATGCTGAACCAGTTGACCTAACAAATTCGACCTTACCAGCATGGTTGCACCATGCCTTTTACCTTCGACTGGCCCATAAAGATTTGCGACCATTCCATTAGGAGCAACTACGGATTGAAACTTTATCGCATGTACTTTTTTGTGTTCATTGTACATTACTCTTTGATTTTTGCCTGGTCTACAAATTCTTCTCACAGTACCATCCACAAATCCCAAGCATGTGTGGAGAGGTGCTCCCTTGTTGTGGATTACATACATACTTATATACAAAGTTCATAGTCGTGTTGGCTACCATGCAAAGTTGTGGCACTGACAAAGCAAACCTTTGGATCATGTCCATGTAACGAAATGGATAGGCAAATCGTTTGAGCAGAACACACGAGCCAACAATTCCTGGGATTTTAAAACCAGTTGGTACATCGTATTTCCTGGGGAAAATTCATGTGGTGGTATAAAGAATAGATATCGTTCTTTAAAAATCGAAATTACGATCTACATTCATCGTCATTCATCTGGTCTAGGTCAAATGAATCGTACTCCTAGTAGGGCTAGTCAAGGTTGTTGACCTGTTGAGATCATAAAGCAACACGAGTTCTTCATCATTCAGATATCCATCCCATAGGCTTCTACAATTGCCAGTCTGACATTTGAAATGTCAAAACTTTTAAATAACTTTTGATTGGCTTGGAAGAAAAGTGGTATTTTCAATGCAAAAGAAATACATAAAAACCTTTCAATAAACCATATCAGAAAGTCCATCTCAACCCTCACACGAGAAGAAAAAACCCGCAGACGAAGGAAATATCTATCTTAATGGCCCACAGTGAGAAAACTGCCGAAACACGTTACAATCTAATTGAACGAGAATAAGCAAGCACTATTGAAGCGATTGAAATAGGGAAACTCTTTCGTGGTAATATTATTTTTTGGTCAAGACTCTCATTTCTTCTAGAAGTATTCCTTCCATATGCGTCAGACGAGGGTTTATTTTTCACCCATGGATTTAAGGTGAACTTGGCTACTACTGACATTGGCTACTACTGACAGAAAGTTAATTAAAACATTGATAAATCAATAAAAATTCTATATCTATTAAAATCAGTCTTTGTCTCTTGTGTACCAAATTTGTTAACAGTCCTTTTTAACCCCATTTAGCTTCACTTTATTCTAATTTTTTCAGTTTATGTTAAAAACTTTTGCCCCACTAGGTTCCGTGGTTATAAACTACCTTAAAGGTACTTAAGTTTTCACGCACCAGTCTTCAAACTATCGGTATTAATCGTCTAGTACGAAACGCAGGTCCAGGTCACAGGTTTCAGGGTCAGGCTTCAGGGTTCAGGGCCAGGGTTCAGGTTTCAGAGCCAGGGTTCAGGTTTCAGGGTTCATGTTAAAATTGTCTACATTGCAGACCAGAATGTTCCGAGGTATATTTATTTATTCTGCACACCATTTGCTAGAGTTCGTGTTCTATATAATACAAGTGTGTTTTCTTTTTAAACTTTTAATAGTTTGGTGGTGAACAATACTTTTTAAAATATGAGACAGCAGGTACTACTACTGCTACTTTTAGCATTGCTTTAAAATATTTCATTATTCAATTGACGTAGTAGAAATTATCTTTTTGTTGCAAAACTGGTTGAATAAACAATAATTAAGATTATTGGAATTAAAATATTCTATTACAAGCAGAATTATAAATCAAAGCATTGACCAAGAACAATTACTATTATATTGAAAAATGTATTAATGGGCAGAATAATAACGAAAAATAATAAATTCTATTATTCCTCCTGTAAAAAGAAATATGGCAAAACACTTATCGTTTTTTGTAAGAGTAAGATCAGAACCAGTGGAAATCATCCGTATCATTAAATTATTTTTTCTTTCAAAGCAAGAAAGTAATCAAATCACCCACCCATTTTTTGAAAAGAAATAGTTTTTTATAAGACTTATTCGGTATGATGAAATTGGCTGGAATAGAAGCCGACGAATTTATTTTCTCTTTTCTGTAAAACCTGGCAAAACTAACTTAATTTTTTGTTGAATTTGTGTTCTTAAAAGAAAAATTTCATCGTCGTTCGTAACAACGTAGCTTTTATTACTCAAGCGAAACACTAACTGTAAACACTTTTATCAAATAAAGATGTGAAAGGTCAGGTGTGAATGCATTCCATTCAGCCCTCGTTTTTTCTGTTTGATTCCCCCACACAAAGAGAGTAATTAGAAAAGAGAAGTAAAGAGGTCAGTAATTTGAAAAAGGCAAGTCTGTATTTTAGACAATTTTAACCTGAACTCTGAACCCTGAACCCTGGCCCTGAAACCTGAACCCTGGCCCTGAACCCTGGCCCTGAAAACTGAACCCTGGCCCTGAAACCTGTAACCTGAACCTGCGTTTCGTACTAGCCGGGTATTAATTTTCTTCGCACAAGTAAAAAAAACAAAAGAAGAAACCTTTAAAAATGGGGCATTATGTCTGCGCATAATTTGGGTATATTAAATAAGTAAATAAATAAAAATTACTACGCGCGAAAAGTAGTACCTTTAAGGTAAGTATTTACTGTGGAGTTCTTTCATTGTAGGTGAAACACCCAAAAAACGAAGAAATCCTTGAAAGTTCTGTAACTCTGAAGAGAATGAAACTTTGGTTACTGCCTCTAGAAATGACACTCCGGTCAGTTCAGCAAGCTGAACTGTACTATTTAATCCCTCGACTCTGGGAGGAATAAGAAATAACAACACGGCTTAGCAGATCCACACACCCCATGGTGCGGTTGTAATCACAAATGACGTTGGGCTTGTAGATGGTTTCTTGTGTCGCGTAATTCTTCGGCCTGAGTCAACAAGAGTACCAAGGTGAATTGTAGAAAGCATGTTTACAATAGTTTCTTTCTTCGTTTTCGTGGTATCATTACACCTAAGAACCATGAGGTCGTCATTAAATTTCACTTTTGGAGGATCTTCTCGTGTAGGTTTCCACCACCAAAAGTCCTACGGTAATTCAGCCTCTGCGCGTAATGTCCCATAGCAATCTATGTTGGCTTATAGGAGACATTTCTGGGGATGTGTAGTAGTTGTCAAGTGTCTCACTGGAGCCTTTTCCCAAAAAATCACCTTCAACTCTCGCAAAGCATGTATAGCTTGACACCATATTTTTCATGTTTGTTTGGCATATATACGCGAAAGGACAAACGGTCTTTCCACAATAATAAATATTCATCTGCGAATCCATTGTATTGCGTAGCTTTCTGAGACTGTCGTCTGGTTTTTCATCCTCTGGGGCAGTAAAATGAATCATTTTCTGATCTATTCAACCTATCCCTTCTCATTAGACGTGGACCTTCCTCTTGAAGCTAGACCCCCACGAATTCGCGCACGATTTGGAAGAACGCAAGGGGGGACGGTCCCATCACTTTCTGTTTCATCATTATCAAGCTGAAACTGCTCAAACTGATCTTCAAACTGGTCCTCGTGATTGTCTGAATTTCGGTCATCAAACTGTATCCGATCTTCCTCCTCTAACTGTTGCTCAGGAAATGGCTCGTCAAGAAATGAATCAAAACTGCCTGCTATGGTACTCATAGTTTCATCTACAATTTCATCGATAGGGATTTCTGTGAAAGAAAACAGAGATAAGACTTCAGTTCTTGCCCATATATCATTTACTTTGTCAGTCTATGGTCTAATATTTGCCTAATTCTGGGGTCAAAAAACACTCAAAACAACAACAAAATGGAAGTAAAGCAATCTCACACCATTTTCAGATACAATACTTTTATCAGTATTTTCATCATCATCAAAATCTGACTCTAAATCATCTAAAAATTGATTGATTTCCTCAGCAGTTCTAAACTGTGTTTTCTTGGTCGCCATCTTGTAAAAAATAAATTCTCGCGGACTCGGCAAAAATTTTCGAAAGAGCATGGCATAAATTTGCATAATTATGTGACTGAAACATATGAAAATTATATATCGTTGGAAAGCCCTGGGTTTCTAGTTTATCATTATGAAATATTTGAACACTTTGCAGAACCTCAGCAAAATAGACAAGACCAAGTGTAGAGACATATGTAAAGACGTATTAGATACGTCTTTCGGAACGTATGGTGAACGTATCAGATACGTCTTTCGGAACGTATGGTGAACGTATCAGATACGTCTTTCGGGGCGGAAAGGTTAAAATAATTGATTGCTCCCAAAGGGAGCCTGTGTTGCTTCCTGAGGCCGTGCTGGCGAAAAATTGTTCAAGAAAAAAAAAACGGGACGATGTAACCTAGTGACCGCATCTAAAAGATTTCCGTGTGGTGAGCTTTTAAGCTAGCTCGACCGCGCGAACAGATATTTTGCGTTTTTAGCGCTCCAAAGTCATAGCTTGGAATACAACAACACCGCGTGAACAGAAATTTAGCGTCTTTAGCGCTCCAAAGTCATAGCTTGGAATACAACAATAAAAATCAACGAAAGGGATTCCAAAAGCAATTTGGGACCAGTTGGTTTCAGAAAGTAGAAGGTATAAAATAAATTTTATATTTTATACAGTAAAACCTCTAATTAACGGACACTCTAAAAGGCGGACACCTCTGATTAGCAGACAATTTCATTTTCCCCGGCCGTTTGCTTGTCAAATCCTCATAAAAAAGTTTCTAAAAGGCGGACACTCAATTAGCGGACTCTCTGATTAGCGGACAAATTTTTTCGCACGAAATGGCCAAAACCTCCTATTTTAGCTCTCCAATTAGCGGACATTGAATATCAAACGGGTCACAGACGTCCAAAATCGCAAAAGTTTTTTTTAGATATTTTTATTTCAAGCACTTATTAGTCTTATTATTCAAATTACTTCTGCAAATTTCCAGTTTTCCCTTGACCCATTCAACGAATTCAGGTGGGCCAAAGAAATCATAACTCACTGACTTTCTTTTATTTGTTAAAAACTAAATTGTTGCGTTTTAATAACCTTTCTCTTGTTCTTCTATGGCCTAGTGTCTGCAGATAAGTACTTTAGACCCCAATTTTGTATTTTCGACACCCTGGGATGGCCTAATTTCAAAATTGGAGCTCCGAAATCAAAAGTTTCAAAAAGACGGACACTTCTAATTAGCGGACACTAACCCCTTTCCCCGATGGTGTCCCCTAATTAGAGGTTCCACTGTAGAATCCCTAATAAATTTTTTTAATTATTTTTTATTTTTAAGTATGTGCTTACGAGGGAAAAAAATGGCAGAGTGTAAGTAGTAACGAGAGCTGGTTTTGCCGTAACCGAGACAAGTGGCAAAGAAGATATTCTTTATTATTTTAGAAGCTTATTTGAAATGATATTATACATTATCCCGCATCAGTAAGTTTCTAGCGATTTCATTGGTCAAAAGACATCACGTGGAGGTGGGATAGATACCGTATCTGTCTTCCTTGCATTCGATTGAGAAAAAAAAGAAGACATTGCATATTGGCGAATGCGCTTTCGAATGTTTTGTTCAAGATTCGAATGTTTTATTTTGATCTCAAACTTTTATTGTTCTCGAAAAAAAATGAAGACATTCCATAGCTTCCATACGCCAATCGCAGCACTGAAATCAATAAAAACATTCGATTCGCAATTGAACGTCTTCGTTGGTTACCTGGAAATATTAAAAACAAAACAAATGAAGTCTCAGAATATCTTTGAATTTTTGGAAGCAAGATACAGTAGAAGCAACAAAATGGCAAGCAGATTTGGATGTGCTACTGAAGCTGAAATCACAGAAAAAAAAGACCAACATCAATGCTAAAAACACTCTTAAATCTAATAAGAAAGCTGCCAAACAACTGCGAGATTATTTAATGGAGAAAAATATGGACGAAAGGTTCGAGAATATGACAGATAAGCAATTGAACGATATTTTGGTCCACTTTTATATCAACACTCGAAGAACCAATGGAGAAAAATATAAAGCTGCAAGCATGGAAAACTATAGACATTCTTTAAATAGATACCTTCAGACTCCACCAATAGAAAGAAAGATCGACATAATCAAAGATCCTGCGTTTCGTGAAGCCAACATCTCCTACAAAGCAGCCATCAAGGAGCTCAAGCAAGAAGGGAAAGGATATGTGAAACATTATCCCATCATCTCTGACTCTGACTTGCAGAAAATGTACCAATCCATGTACTTCGATATCAGCACCCCTTGTGGTTTGCAAAACAAAGTGCAGTTGGACATCAGGCTATATTTTTGCAGAAGAGGAGCCGAAAACATGCACTCAATGAATAAGGACACTTTTGTTGTCCAAACAGGAGCAGATGGGACTCGATACGTCTGTCAGGCTGTTGACGAACTCACCAAGAATCATCGAGAGAATGACAAAGAAGCGACGAGTGGATTTATGCCAGAAATTCCGAATAGCAACCTTTGCCCAGTTAAGTCTTTTGTTTCTTACACTTCAAAGCTAAATTCTTCAAACAATAAACTCTGGCAAAAACCCAAGGACAGTTTTTGTAGCGAAGAAAATGTTTGGTTTTGTAACATTGCTGTTGGACAGAGATCGTTGTCAAATTTTATGACCAAAATGAGTGCAATATGTGAACTTTCCACTAAGTACACAAACCATAGTGTAAGAGCAACTGGCGCCACTCTGCTTTCAAGATCCATGTTCAACCCAGCCCAGATCATGGCAGTCACTGGGCATAAATCTGTTTCATCACTGGCCGTTTACCAGAGAGTTAGTAGTTCTGAAAAAGTCGCCATGGGACAAGCCATCTCACGTTGTATCGACAAGTCTACTTCAGTTCCTGTTCATCAAAGCCAATCATCGGTCACCATCACAGAGAATGACTCTGATGATGAACTTTTTCAAAACATTGATTTAAGAAATCTTACTTCCAGCAGTGACATCTCTGGTCGTCTGCTTCCGACGTTATTTCAAAACTGTCAAATAAACAACTTGACCATAAACATTAGTAACAAAAATTAATATTTGATGAAATTTTTTTGTTATAAAATTTATTTATTTATTTATTTATTTGGATGCTAAATTGAAATTGTTTGAATTTATTTTTTGAATTAAATTAATTTGAATTTTGATGTTTGACAGAGGCATTGTTGTTTTTATGGTCTTTCTGATCGACTTAAGCTGTCTGCTTTGTACTGTACGTTAAAAAATACTTATGAATGCTTTTTAATTTTGTCATGCAATACAAGACAATTGCTTAAAAATTAACTTACTATGGATCGGTTGATTATCAATTGTTTACTAGTATTATGTTGAATGAAATGTTGTTTATATTTAATTTATTCTTTTTTCAAAAATTATCAGTGCAAAAGTTAATAATATACCATAATTTTACACTGTTATACTCAGTAACTTTCTAAAAACTATTGTAATCTTTTTAGCTAATTTTTTCCCTTTTCCTTTTTCAATTTTAGAACTTGTCATATCGAAAGTTGGTTACTGCATTTCGACCTATCACTTAAAAAAAAACTAATCGAATGCGAATCCTGATTGAATGAAAATGTCTAATAAGAACTTCTGCAGGATAAATCCGTTGCACGATCGTCTCGAGATGGGATACGGGATATACAGGGTCAGTAAAAACCGTATTGGTGACGAGGCTTGCCGTATCCCACCTCGAGAAGACCGTGTAACTAATAATATTATACTGCGTTATACTTTTTACACAATGCTCATAATCATATAAAAATCATGTACTCTATTTTACTATAATTTAGTTATTTAATGAATAAATTTGAAATTTGAAAAAAAAGAAAAGATAACATGAAAATCAATTAATCTTGCTCTTCATGTACTCGAGGTGTGCCGCCAAAATACAATTGTATATTTTCCTCAAGGGAATAGTAATACCAATCATGCTGCCGCAAATTTATGTTGTTGTATAAATACAGTGATTAACCGTCCTCAGTAAACGTGATGTTTGTCCACGGACACAATGCAGAGACGAAATGATCCACTTTGCAACAAACATTGCTGGCACTCCTTTTCCTAAAATGTATATTTAAAAAGAATTAAAATCAACATAGGACAAATCGGAATATCGGTACGTACCGAATAATAGAATTATAACTGCTAAAATAGATAGTGTAGGGCTTAGAACATGTTAGTTGATTGTCACATTTATTGCGTAAGAAATCAATTTGGACATACCTAATAAGAACCAGAATAATCTGGCAGTGTCTCCAACACCAAGTGGACGTTTAAAGAATAGTAGTCTTATTTCACGGGGCCATGTTGAAATTGACGGAAGCAAGTTATTGCATATCATCCTTGACAAATCCAGTCTTGTAGTAGTATTATATCCACTTGTCATTGATCTAACACGATCCACGTATTCTCTCAAACGATCATATGTTATTGCGTCGTGAGAGTTGACTCGTTCCATTTTACAAATATAAGTATTCTCCTGTATGAAACTACTGAAGTAAGTGACTTGAGGTGAAGTAATCAGTTCAAAAATTAAGCCATTTTATACACTTAAGAAAATAATCGTTACATCCCTCGGGAAGGAGATGGCAATCCTAAAAGTAAAAATAATGTTATAAATGAATACGTTTCAGTAATTCCCTTAAGCGTAAAAATTGAATTGATGCTACAGTAATTATATCAATATTTCATCGTTGCAGTTGATGTGTAAATAATCGTTATATCCCTCAGGAAAGGCGATGACAAACAGCATGTATCAATAATGTTGTAAACTAATACGTTTGACTAAGGTGAAAATTAAACTGACGCTAATAATATAAATTTCTCATCGTTTGTCAGTATGTGTGTTTGTGTGTGTATCATTGAAAATGCCACGAATGAAAAAAACATCGATTGAGAAAGCGAAAAGTGGCAAGAAAGGAGGGAAAAAACGTCGATTGAGAAGGTGAAAAATGGCAAGAAAGGAGCTTTTCGAAACCGTGCTGAAAATGATGAATTGATCAATTTAAACTTCGAGGATTTGGAAAATCCCTATAATTGTTACAACTTAATGCAATCACCGATATTTAACCAATGGTTACGGAAAAATAAACTCTTAACAGATCACTTAGAATGTGAGAAGTGTGATGGAAAGCAATGCACACTTATGAAAAGGGTAAAACATATCAATGGCGAAAGCTTCAGGTGTAAAGGGTCTAACTCGCATGAGTACAGTATACGAAAGTTTTCTTTCTTCGAAAACACAAAGTATGCAATTCAAGATGTGTTGGCATTTGTTCTAGAGTTTTGTCTTTCTTCAACCATGAAGAGAAATTCGAAAGTAACTGGTGTGTCTTACGGAAAAACTTCTGTTGACTACTGTAGTTATATTCGTGAGGTTTATGTTGAATATGTATGGAAATGTCAATCAAAAATGAAATTTACAGGGACTGTTGAAATAGATGAAAGCTTATTTGGACGTAAGATAAAAGACAACAAAGGCATGAAGAGAAATCCACAAGTGTG
Source organism: Clytia hemisphaerica (assembly GCF_902728285.1). Classification (NCBI taxonomy): domain Eukaryota; kingdom Metazoa; phylum Cnidaria; class Hydrozoa; order Leptothecata; family Clytiidae; genus Clytia; species Clytia hemisphaerica. The sequence goes on from NW_027103530.1 coordinate 81,244, forward strand.
GATTTTTGGTAAATATTTTATAACAATTCTGCTTTAAAACACTAGAAATAAATTAAATAATAGAGGTATCTTTATTTTCGGGGTGCAGACTTGAATTATTTGTATTGTTTTCTTTTAACCAGGGCTTGTTGAACGAGAAACAAATCGAATCATCATGTATCCAGTGGAGAGCCGCAATGAAGAGACACTTTTACCACTTATAAAATGACATTGCATGCCTGGAACAACTATTTTTTCAGATAGTTGGTCAGCGTATCAAAATTTAAATGATCATGGCTATGAGCACTTTTCTGTCATCCATAAAAAAAAGCATTCAGTGCAACTTACAAAAATGTCAACACTCGAAGAATTATCACAGTCAACACAAACCGGATCGAAGGAGCTAGGGGCCATGCCAAAAATCATTTTCGAAAAATTTATGGTGCCAGTCGAAAAACTTTCTGTAGTTTATATAATATTACAAACTAAAAAAAGTTACTATTGATTGTAATATTAAAAAAATAAAAAGTTAATACAACTGACAAAATCCTTATGACACTATTTCTCAATATAGTGTACTGTCTTGTTTTTTAGTGCACACTTATGCAAAATCATGTGGAGAAACCACCATATAGGCCAAAATCTTTTCAAATGTATGATGGACCAAATAGCCGAAATTTATGATGTTGAAAAACTGGAAATGAACTTCACGTACGATCAAAACGTTTTCTCACTTGCAAATGTAGCTAAAGATGACCTATTCATGTATATAGAGGATGAATCGTACTTAAAGGTATGTATAATAGCTTAAATTGATGCTAAAAAAATAACAATGGTGCTAAATTGCACATCCAATCTGAAAATGATATAATTTGAAAATATATTGCGGCCATAAACCTTGAAAATTATTTTGTATTTGTAAAATTTCTCCTATTTATATTAATCTAGCATATGGACGTGATTGCATTAATTCAAGAAATGGAACATTCACAAGAGCCAGATGCGCCACATCTTGAGACACCAGAAATGTTATACACAACAGACATCGACTAAGAGATTGAAAAGAAAACGAATCAATCGGTGGAATTAAAGAGCGACATTGAAGAGATGAGTCCAGGGGTAGTACGGACATCACCAATCAATCAAAATTCTTGCCACAACACACCAGCTACCAGTCAAACATTCTTTTGCAACAACATTTCTGGAATCTCTAAGGAAGATCCAATGTGACCAATAACAATCTCACCAGTAAAATCAACTGAATTTTCCAAGCCGTCATTGTTTGGAAACAAGATTTCTGCCGTTAATAATAAAGAATTAGCTTCAGAGGTTTGTTATTGAAATTTCGTGAGTGCATCTGAAAAATAGAAAAATTATTTTCAATTTTGTGAAAACATTTTTTAAAAGAAATACTTTAAATTTCAAAATTCTTTGTCAAGAATCTGTTACATTTAAGGTGGCTTCTAGCATACTTTCTTTCACAGAATACCCCATGAACTAGCTTAAATTATTCAATCATTTTCAGCGGAAGAAATTGAAACCCAAAGGTATTCATATGCCATCCAACTTTGAATTTGTTAAAATGGGTAACGAAAGTAAATCACAGATCATGTCCACTCCAAAAAGTGCATCAGCGAAAAAAGGTCTCACAACATTAACATCAAAGAATCTTACTGCTGTTCTTCTGGATGAATCATCAAAGAGAAAACCATCTACAACATCTGATTGTGTTTTGGGCATTGATTCTTCCATATCTGATTTCGAAACTTCGCCTGTAGTAAAACGTAAAATTAACCGGGAAAGATTATCACTGAAAAAAACAAAGAAGCAAATTCCAACTCGACAACCTGCAAAAATTATGAAATTGACTGATAAAAATAATGATCACAGTTTTCTTCGGGAAGAATCAATTGAACATTCTCCAATAAGACCTCTAAAGCGACGTAGTTTATCAAAGCGTCCAAAAAAGGTGCCAGCGAAGTTCAAGGATTATATATATTGAGTGAATGTGACAAAGTTTTAAAATTTAATTCATACAAGGATTTATATCATTGTTAGTGAAGCTTGTATGTATCATATCTTCCTTTTTCATGTGTTCTCAGTTTGTAATATTTATCTAATAAAATCATAAAAAAACTTATTTATCAAAAATGAATACAACACTTACAAACCAATATTGACTCATTCTAAATAAACTATATGTGTTATTTTGATATTGTTTCCTCATTTGCTAGAGAAGAACCAAATATACTTTATAAGTTTTTTTAACTTTTTTCGTCGTTAACTCATCCGCCAATTTACAACAACAAACATGAAACTAAATGTCATTATCTTAAACCACCCCGATTGCTTCTGTTTTGAAGTTTTGACCGTCCTTAAACTGTAGGACAGTCGTTTTTTCTTACTCACGAAGTCAGGAAATAAGGAATAATAATAATAATCGTGAAACTAGTGTATATGTATAAGAATTGCGAAGCGAATCAGGCAAGTCACTCGATTCGCAAGTTGCAAGCAAAATATTAGACTATGTTATAGTCTAAGACGAATCACTATCTAAGAAATTCGCAAACGGGTTTTTTTTGCCGAAAAGAGTTAACAGTCGGTAGAGTTGCCAGTTTCTTCGAAACTCTCCCGCCGATTTTTTTCCGTATACCGCCATAACGTCATACCGCCATTTTTTCCCGCCTTTACTATCACTGTAACGGACGATAACATCGTCTAGCAAAATATTTATAGGGTCACTAGAATCGTAAATACAAACCCTAGATCCCGAGGGGCCACTCATATGATCTGGCCTACGTCATGTGCCGCGCTTAAGGGTGGGGTTTTTCAACATCCCAAAATGCACTGTAAGGGTGTGTTTCTGATTGCACTACAAGGGTCGAATTTTAAAACAAATCCAAAATAAGTGTTAAAAAGAAAGGTTTTTACTTCTCGTTTATTTGAAAAAGTTTCTATTGTCTGATAATTACAGCTATGACAAGAATAATTTTCTCAGTTTTTCTTTGAAACAAAAAATTTCCCAGCCTTCTTCTTTCACGCAGGTTTACAGCTGAGAAATATAGTGCACTATAAGGGTTGGGTAAATCAAAAGAAAATGCACTGAAAGGGTACCTTTTCAGCCATTTTGAACTGCACTGTAAGGGTACGATTTTGAAAAGCAAATTTTGCGCGGCACATACCGTCGTTTCGAAATCGAGTGCCCCCCCGGGCCCTAGATACAACTGCTCAGGTCCAGGAAGACTGTGCCCCTTTAGAGATTTACTCAAACACTTCAGGCGTACAACAAACTTACAACGTTTACTTCTACGAATTTGAGGAAAATTATACAAATTGTTTCACAAATCGTTGGAAAATCAGCAATTTCAAATGAATGTGACTTATATACCCTAAAAATAATTCTTTAATCCATTATGCTCTTCTCTACTCTCTAAGAATATTCAATAACAAGTTCAAAAATTGTTTTTGCTCGGGGAAGTTTGTCTGTCTTAAGCATTGAGTATTCTATATATTAATACGCTTTAAACGTGTGTGTTTACAACATTTTGTAAAAAGTTTTCGAAAATCTAACAAAGCCTCCTCTTCATGGCGTTGAACCATCATCTTTTTGCACCTTAAGCAGATTTCCTACCACTAGACTAACTTTGAGACCCCAAGATGCTATTTTCTATTCAGCAACTTTTTGGAGCTTGATGGGTTAAAATCAACCATCTTCCCAATTTCTTTTGTCATTTTAAAGAATTCTTATTCTTAAAACTTTCTGTTCACAATAGCGGCTCCCTATCACTTTCAAAACTTTTCAAAACATTTTTATATAATATTTTGTCGCCCAGTTTAACCTTTGGTCTTTTTGATGAATGTGCATTCTTTTAAACCAGTAAGCCAGCTGTGGCTTGCGTAAAATTAGTTACTTCATTCAAGGGTATAGCAAGAGTGTCTTTCAAACTTTCACTTTGAAATTGTCCCTGTAATCTATATATTAATACGCTTAAACGTGTGTGTTTACAACATTTTATAAAAAGTTTTCGAAAATCTAACAAAGCTCTACAAAGCCTCCTCTTCATGGCGTTGAACCATCATCTTTTTGCACCTTAAGCAGATTTCCTACCACTAGACTAACTTTGAGACGCCAAGACGCTATTTTCTATTCACCAACTTTTTGGAGCTTGATGGGTTAAAATCAACCATCTTCCCAATTTTTTTTGTCATTTTAAAGAATTCTTATTCTTAAAACTTTCTGTTCACAATAGCGGCTCCCTATCACTTTCAAAACTTTTCAAAACATTTTTATATGATATTTTGTCGCCCGGTTTAACCTTTGGTCTTTTTTATGAATGTGCCTTCTTTTAAACCAGTAAGCCAACTGTGGCTTGCGTAAAATTAGTTACTTCATTCAAGGGTATAGCAAGAGTGTCTTTCAAACTTTCACTTTGAAATTGTCCCTGTAATCTATATATTAATACGCTTAAACGTGTGTGTTTACAACATTTTGTAAAAAGTTTTCGAAAATCTAACAAAGCTCTACAAAGCCTCCTCTTCATGGGGTTGAACCATCATCTTTTTTGCACCTTAAGCAGATTTCCTACCACTAGACTAACTTTGAGACCCCAAGATGCTATTTTCTATTCACCAACTTTTTGGAGCTTGATGGGTTAAAATCAACCATCTTCCCAATTTTTTTTGTCATTTTAAAGAATTCTTATTCTTAAAACTTTATGTTCACAATAGCGGCTCCCTATCACTTTCAAAACTTTTCAAAACATTTTCATATGATATTTTGTCGCCCGGTTTAACCTTTGGTCTTTTTGATGAATGTGCATTCTTTTAAACCAGTAAGCCAACTGTGGCTTGCGTATAATTAGTTACTTCATTCAAGGGTATAGCAAGAGTGTCTTTCAAACTTTCACTTTGAAATTGTCCCTGTAATCTATATATTAATACGCTTAAACGTGTGTGTTTACAACATTTTGTAAAAAGTTTTCGAAAATCTAACAAAGCTCTACAAAGCCTCCTCTTCATGGGGTTGAACCATCATCTTTTTTGCACCTTAAGCAGATTTCCTACCACTAGACTAACTTTGAGACCCCAAGATGCTATTTTCTATTCACCAACTTTTTGGAGCTTGATGGGTTAAAATCAACCATCTTCCCAATTTTTTTTGTCATTTTAAAGAATTCTTATTCTTAAAACTTTATGTTCACAATAGCGGCTCCCTATCACTTTCAAAACTTTTCAAAACATTTTTATATGATATTTTGTCGCCCGGTTTAACCTTTGGTCTTTTTGATGAATGTGCATTCTTTTAAACCAGTAAGCCAACTGTGGCTTGCGTAAAATTAGTTACTTCATTCAAGGGTATAGCAAGAGTGTCTTTCAAACTTTCACTTTGAAATTGTCCCTGTAATCTATATATTAATACGCTTAAACGTGTGTGTTTACAACATTTTGTAAAAAGTTTTCGAAAATCTAACAAAGCTCTAAAAAACCTCCTCTTCATGGCGTTGAACCATCATCTTTTTGCACCTTAAGCAGATTTCCTACCACTAGACTAACTTTGAGACCCCAAGATGTTATTTTCTATTCACCAACTTTTTGGAGCTTGATGGGTTAAAATCAACCATCTTCCCAATTTTTTTTGTCATTTTAAAGAATTCTTATTCTTAAAACTTTCTGTTCACAATAGCGGCTCCCTATCACTTTCAAAACTTTTCAAAACATTTTTATATGATATTTTGTCGTCCGGTTTAACCTTTGGTCTTTTTGATGAATGTGCATTCTTTTAAACCAGTAAGCCAACTGTGGCTTGCGTTAAATTAGTTACTTCATTCAAGGGTATAGCAAAGTCACCCTCGAATGTCCAACCACGATGGCCAGCCACGATGGCTAAAAGGATCTAAAATATACTTTTGTGAAGCCATTTATTTAATTGTGGTTAAAAATTACAATGCAATGTTATCTTCTTTCTCCTTTATTTCTTAAAATCAAAATCAAATCATCAATCGGCGTCTTTCTTTCTGCCGTTAGAATTTTTTAGATGTGTAGTGATTCACTGGAATGGGACACGCAGCGTCACGCTGCGCATACGGCTAGTTTTAGTTATTCGAGTTTCGAATCTTTAATTTCGAACGTTCGAAATATAAAAAGAGCATTCAAAAACTTTTTTTCCAAATTGCAATTTTTTGATACACCCCTTAACGAAAGAACTATCATAAATAAACACCCCTGTGTCACATACCCGCTGGAAAACTTGGTAAAAATTTAGTCTCGGGTAGAAAAATACCCCTTTAGCCTCTTCAAAAAGTTTCCCTTGCAGAGAACCCAGAGGCAACAAAATTAAACAAACTTAAAACATCACCCGGTTTATTGAGACAGGGATGTAAAAGAAGGAGGATTTCAAGACTAGAATTTAATGGAAATAAGTCGACTTATACAATTTCAAAATTCAATAATCGTACGCAGTTAGGAATATCGTATAATTGCATCATAAATTCTGAAAAATTTAACAACGTTCTAAAATCATATTAAAACTATTAGCGCTGTAAAATCCTGAGATGAAAATTATGAAAAACCAGATAAAAAGTAAAGATCTGTGATTTTGAAAGAATTCTTCAACGATGCTACTAAGCAAAAGCTCTATATTTTACTGGCTGTCTATTTTTTCAAAGTTGGGAAATCTAAAGGCTCTTAATCTTAAGTATGTTGGAGACAAGTATGACAAGTCTTTCACCCTTGAGTTGTTGACAAACAGGAGCAAACTCTTCACATAAAAAAGTTAAAAAAAATCTGTGACTTTTTTCTCGGCTGTATTTATAATTGTAGCACAGAAATTAAAAACAGTTAAAGTGCATCATAAAAATAATGTCAAGTTTTGTCGATGTATTTTGACATTTTACAAGTCATTAACATTACCTACCAACAATAAAATCCTTTAAAATACAATCCCATTTCAATGTTCTATTTCCCTGACCACCAATGCGTATTCATAAACAACAAACAACAACCACGGAGTCCATATCATCGAGGGTGTCGGCCAAGCCAAAGTTTAAAAACAACAACAGAGAAACAGTTCTTCTTCCACTCAATAAGGGGAGGAATAAATTCTTCCAGGTTAGCCATATCCAAAATATTTTATCTTTTTCCCATTTCAAAACATACTAAAATTCCAAATTCATGTTGTGCTCTCTACTACCAAGATCCAATCATCCAAGGAATGGTTCTCCCACCATCATAATACAGTTTGTTTTCCAGCTTTGAACCTCTTTTTGCAACGAAGCAACAACTCCGTTGAGGCTGCTGTCCTGTTGACGAAACAATAAAAATTCCATCTTCTTTCTTTCTCCAGCTGCTTTCTTCGTTTCTTTTCATCAAGCACCGTTTCTTTTCAATTCAAAGCACCAACGTCTCTTTTCAAAACAACAATGATTTTATTTTTCAAAGACAGAGTCAACATTCGAATTCAGAGTCAACATTCGAATTTGGAAAAGTTCGAAAATCTTTTCCCGAGTCAATGCAACGACTTCTTGAAAAACGAGCGTTTGAACGCTTCCAGCCCGCGCTGATTTTCCATTCTCTTTTTTAAATTTCCTAATTTAAACATTCGGGAGATAATCGAAACAGAAACTCAGGCAAGATTATCTCCGCAACATTTTAGATCTGGTATACATCCTCTGCACTAAAAACCAATTGTTCCAAATTTACGGAAGCGACGGATAGAAATGCATGAGAAAGTGCCACCTGATGGATCGAGATGATGTTTTCGGTACCGTAGAAAACGCACATCAATTTTTCCTTGGCGCTCCCCTGGTATATAGAATTTAAAGGTACATGCACACGATAGCAAAACTGCTTCGCTCATGTATATTCGCTTCGCAAAAAGCCGTGAGTTTAGTTTATGCTAAGCGAACGTAGTGAGCGTAAGGCGAGCGTTAGCTGCAGCGTCATAAACGACTATTTTAATAGTCTAACCGTCCTTGGCCTTTCCCAAAAGCACCAAAAATTCCGGATTTGTTCCGTAAGATGCATCGGTATTACAAAAAAATACCGTAATCAAACTCTTCGTAGGCTAATTCGGTACGTACCTTAATTAACCCGAATAAATACACTTGCCCCGCACTTCCCTGTTTTCAATTTCAAGCCACCGTGGTCCATCTTTAAAAGACAAGAAAAGTAGTCGTTACTACTAAATTATATAGTTTTCGTTTAATACCGAAATCAATCTTTCCGTATGCTATATCGGTATTATAAAAAGGTAGGTATTATAATGTTACTCTTTCTATTATATATAGTTTTCGTTTAGTACCGAAATCAATCTTTTCCGTGGGATAAATCGGTATAATAAAAAAATATCACTATTTTTTGTTGGTAAAAGATTAAGAATTTCGGTACTGTAAAATCGGTATAATACCGATCGGTACCTAACTCCAACTAGGTAAAGGAGATAAAGAAAAACCTGAAATTGATAGGGAGAAGAGTAAAGAAAAAGCAAAAGAATATCGTGAGATTAATAAAGAGAAAGTAAAAGAATATCGTGAGATAAATAAAGAGAAAGCAAAATAATATCGTGAAATGAATAAAGAGAAAGGTAGCAATTACGCGAAAGAATATTATGAAAGAAATATAGAATATATAAGAGCAAAGCGACGTGAGAGGTATAATGCAAAGAAGAAAACTGATGCTCATAGCAATAAAAAATTGAACAAGAAATCCAATGAGATTTTTGAAGAAAAGAAAAAAACTGATGATTGTAGCAATGAAAATTTGAACAACAAATCCAATAAGACTTTTGAAGAAAAGAAAAAAAGTGATGCTTGTAATGAAAGATTGAACAACAAATTCAATAAAAGTTTAGAAATGACTACAACTCGTGCAAAGAAGCTTGGCAATCAACAATGTCAACGAAGTTTACGCCAGATAATTATGAATGTACAAGGTGTAAGAAAGAAAAATGCTTACCGAAAAAGTTTAGCGAAGAAAATGATATGATACCTAGCACGGTCCCAGTAGAGCTTCAAGGTCTTACGCAAGTTGAGGAAATGCTGATTGCCCGTGCTTTTCCTGTTATTCGAGTTTATACGAAGCCAAACGGTGGACAAAAAGCCTATAAAGGACATGTGTTAACTTTGCCACATGATGTTCAGAAAATTGCAAATGTTTTGCCAAGATATCCCAGAGATATACCTGTTATAGTTTTTAAATTTGATGGGAAGGATAATAAATCTAAAGAGCTCAGAGTACGTAGACAAAAGGTTGTTGATGCTTTAAAGTGGCTAACCGGTAAAAATGAGAACGGTGAACCAAACAACATCAGATACCAAGCTGTCACTATTGATGAAAATAGATTTGATAGTTTACCTGAAGATGATTTAACTTCAAACAATAACCGCCAATATTTTGATGTCGATATAAAGATAACTTCTGTTCAAATAAGGAAGGTACGTGTGATGTCCGACAAAACGTATAGCCATGAATATTTCAAGTCACTCTGTGAACAAAAAGAAGCAGTTCTTTTAGGCAACGTGTCACCTATCAAGTCACGAAGAAGTTCCTTCAATCCCTCAATAAAAGGAACAGAGCTGTCAATGAAGAATACAGTTGGCAAGCTGTCACCATGAAGGATCACATCGTTCTTTCATGTTCTGAAATTGTGACTTCTACAATAGAGAAATTTATCACATGTCGTTTTGCTACATGTCAAAAGAAAATTGTTTACGATAACTCACTTATGAAAAGTTTTGTACTATGCCCACATTGTAACAAAAACATGAATCCTAAAAAGTGCTCGCCAAATTATATAGTTGACCTTGTTGTTGAATGCAAGGAAAAACAAATTCAGCTGACTATATTTCCTCAGCTTGTAAGAGAAAAGAAATGGAATGAAGATAACCTTATTGAGGAATTGTTGAACCTGGATGATGTTGATATTACATATAACAGGAAAAAAAGTAAAAAGTATTACAAAAATTTCAGAACATCCAAACTTAGTCTGACAAAAAGACCCTAATATTTTAACTATTTTATCAATTAATTTCTCTGATCTTCTGCTTTTTTACGTTTGACTTTAGCTTTTAAATATTTATTATTTTTAACCACTCTCAGGTAACTAATACGCATCTCCCCGCTAATTAATTTTTCGAAAATTTTCCACCCAGGACATTCTTATTCCAACCCCCCCGCTTATTAATTCTTGAGAAAATGTTTTTGAAAATTTCCTTTTTTGCCCTTTTTCTTCTGTATTAGCCTCTATTTCAAATACTTTCCACCCAAGACATTCTTATTCCAACCCCCCCCCCCCCCCGCCTTATTAAGTTTTGAGATTTTTCCCACCCACCCTGCTCATTCCACACCCCCTGTTTATCACGTACCCGAGAGTAAACGTTATATTTATCAAGAGAACTTACTCTTTTGTGCTGAATTGTAGGGGGTCATTTTAATTTTTGGAAAAAAAATCACACCCCCCCCCACATATCATGAATCTCGAATATCATTTTATGAATTTTTCCTAAAAAAAAGTCTGAAAAAGTGCCAAAGCCTTCATTTTTGGAAAAATCACCCCAAATATCACTTTATGACCCCCCATTTTATTGATTTTCCCCTGGAGTACCCACTCCCTGCTTATTCCACCCCCTACAATTAAGCGGCAGGTACAAAATGCATAAAACATATTGCATATTGCATAATGCATAATAGTATTGTGTAATTTACAGAACGATTTTATATTTTCTAAAACTCTCCTTTGTAGAGGGTAAAACCGCAAAAGCTCTTTAGAACTATAATAGAAGAGTTTCAGGAGTTTCTTAAGAGGGATTTCCCCAGAAACATATGCTATTTATTTTTCGAATCCAAACGAAAGTAAAACATTCGAATCATAACAAAAAGGGTTTCCCCTTCATCTTTCTCAAAAAAAGGTAATCATATAAACATTCGAATGTAAAAAGATTCGAAGTCTAATTTCTTTGATTTAGCAAGAAGCTGTTTATTTTATATCGGCCTGATATTGACTTTAACAAAAGGCATCCACATGGGTTAATGGTTTTATAAGAGGGAAACCCGTTGAACTTTATAAGAAATTGTTCGAAAAGATCTCTGAAAAACCCAGAATAAAGATATTGTTATAAAATTTACGTTTTCGAGTAAGAAAAGTAATATACGGAGGAGATATTTTCGTGTTTTTTCTACACTATATTACGTTCTGTAAAATGCAACTATGAAAATCAAAATGGCGACAAGGATTTTCAGTGGATCCTGGATTTTCTTCATCATCCAAAATTCAAATTTACAGCTTTCTACCCTTTATTTTCTGGTAGAAAGTGTAATATTTGTTTTGCTGAAAGTATTATCTTTCAAATTCTCCTTATTATAGCGTCTAAAATTGACACTTTTCAAATATTATGCATTGTGCATTATGCAATAATCATTATGTTTTATGCATTTTGAACCTGCCGTACAATTAAGCACCAAAGAGTATCGTTTATTCAATGCACACCTGAAGTTTATATTCTTCTGTAAAAATTAATCTTTTTTTACATGGCTGCATGTTTTCACTAGAAGCTATTAGCTTGAGGAGGACATTATATATTTTACAAGACGACTCGAAGTCGAAAATTTCGCCTAATAAACGATTAATATTGTCGATATTGTGCGTAATAACATGGCCAGACGATCTCAATCGAACGGAATCGACGATCGAACCAGTCGAACCAAATCGAAAGCAATCGACCGATTTTCAGATTCGATTGATATTCGATTGCGTTCGATTGATGTTCGATTGCGTTCGATTGCGTTCGATCGTCGATTCATTGACCCCTGGATTGTTCATCGCATAATTTCTACGGGAAATCCAAAGTAATTTCATTCGGCTTGTGATGTTTGAGAGCTTGGATGTTGGGAAGCTGCAAGAATAAAGCCAGACGATCTCAATCGAACGGAATCGACGATCGAATCAGTCGAACAACAATCGAACCAATCGAATATTACCCAGAATTTTGACGTTCGATTGAGATTCGATTGCGTTCGACAATCGAATTTCAATTGGTCGATTGCGTTCGATTTGGTTCGACTGGTTCGATCGTCGATTCCGTTCGATTGGGATCGTCTGGACATGGTGACATGGTGGTATAAAAAGCGTGTGAAAGTTGCAAAGAATTAGTTTCATTAATTACGTTATGCCAATGGTTCGTCTCATTTCAGAATCATTACCATGACAATTGACTCCCAAAAGATTTTTCAACAATGTTTTTAATTGATAAAAGTACGACTTGATTCTCATAGGATTTAATTACCCTAGCAGCAGTCATTTGAAAACGAGGCAAGTGGTGCTTGTGACGTAATTTATGAAATCGGTTTTTGTATATCAACCATTATTACCCGAGTGGCAGGGCAATATTCGATACAAACAAAACTACGCAATTTGATTGGTTCAGTGACGTTCGAAAAAAGTTTGTATTCTACGGTATAGACCGCTGGGTCGTTATAGTAACGTTGTTTCGATTGATTCGATAGTTTTTCCTATTTTTTAAGACGTCAATTTGAAGTAAAAAGCCAGGAAAAAAAGAAAGCTCTCCTTGATTTTATCGATACAAAAGTGCCAAACATGGACACAAAAAAGGTCAAACTCGGGTAATAATCCCTTTCCTAACCGTTTATTCGGGCAATACCTTAAATATTGACCTCAGTCAAACGTATTGCCCTCGCAAGCTCGGGACAATACTTGTGACATCGCTCAATATTTTACGGTATTGCTCTCATAAACAGTTAGTATAAGCTTAATACACTTCAACTAAGACTGGGCTGATAGGTTGATTATCCTTTAGAGCAGAAGAGCTTTCCTATTATTAGTTTATGATTTAAGACTTTATAAATACCAGATACCAAACATTACGTTAATTAATAAAACTTGTTTTCTTTCATGAAGAGTTTCATTGCTCCGCTGAGGCGACGGATCTTTAAAAAGATTATATTTGTCGATTTTCGCAAGTTCGAAGATAATGTGAAGATGAGTTTCTCAGCATTCTCGGTTTTCCTTTAGTGTTGAAGCGAAATGGGCGTTTTGCAAATGTAGTTGGGCGGACGGGTGCTGAATGTCCGAAGGGCTGAAAAAATAAGGCTAGTAAGTGCGCATACTCTGTAGCCCGCGCTTGGGTTTAAAAAATGGTAGATTTCGTCTGAAGCAGCAATTTCGGGTGAAGGCCTCTGGACATTGAGTTTCACCCGATTTTATTTCTTTTCTGTTTTATGTAACGAACAACGATGACGAGACTGCAACTATATCGTAAACGATATACGCAAACACACGAAAGCTAAAGAGCAAACGAAAGACACTAACGCAATAAGATGGGATATGCATTATCAGATATAAATCAACCATAAACGAACCTACATCCCAAAGTCTCAACTAAGCAATTATGCAAATTACGCTAATCAAACGGAATCACACAATGAAGCTGTCAGGAAGACACGAAACAAACACTAAAGTCAATACCGTCGAATTGTGTGTGTAGTGCCCTATCCCTCGAGGACACGACTTTGAATTGAGAGGTTTGTGGCGCATCCAGCCGGTTCGCTTACACTACTAACTAATGGCGGTACAAGAATTAAACCAACGATTGAACGATGTGTAGAACGAATAACTAAAGTGAATTTTGACAATCTCATCTTGCTGCAATTTATTGCGCGCGCAGCGCGTATCTCGTTTGGTAAAATGTGCGCGCAATATACTAAATTGCCCTATATGGCTAAACTTTTTTGTTTCATGCATTGCTACATGACTCTCGTGTTTCCTCAGATCGCTCTGTTTTCTAGCCTGGATATCCAGACCTTAAACTTTTTCACCGTCTAGTTTTTTTAAATATTTTTTCTCTGGTTTACGGTCTGGTCGAAGTAGCTCGTCTGCAGGGATATCTGTTCCTGCATATGCGAGTGTCTCTAATTGGTCAGTACGCGCCCAATCACTGAGCAGAATTTTCGCGGGCTTTTCAATATTTCTCGATGCGCGCGCATAATTTATGGAAAAAGCTGACATGGCAAAAAAACATAAACAAATGAAAATGAAAACACAGGTTCATTTCGAAACAAAATGGCTGATGGAAAGGAGCCTTTATGAATGTGGCTGACGTTTGGATGTCGTTTGAATTAGTTTTGAAAGGCTTTTGAGTTTGTAAAAGAGGTTTTATGGTAAGTAATTATGTGTGTCTGCCTGGGTTTCCAAAGTTTTGAGATTCTGTCAACAAGGGTTCACCCACAGACTGTGTCATTCAAAACTGTATCAGACTTTTTTAGTTGCACCAGACTCTAAAATTTTAGAAACTTTGTATGTTGAGGGAAGCGTGTTTTTTTCTGAAATTTTGAGTCTGGATACCCAGGCTATCCGTTTTCGCACTAAATCCTCATATTGCAGCAAGAGAATTTCTATGATTGTTTTTTTTTTCCCGCGCTACTAGCAAACTGGCAGACAATGTTTTTTTATTGGTCGATTTATCTGAACCTGATTGGTTGATTTTTTTGAAGCTGTTGCTATTGCCTACCAACAAAAGCTTTTTCTGTCTGCTGTACATCTGTCTGCCTGTCACTCACTGGTTTGACAGTTTGATTGATTGTTGAATCTTTTTTGAAATTTTTTAACAAATTTTGAGAAAAGAAGAGGATCTGATTTTAGTCTGTATAGTATCTAATCAACATAATTCGTATATCTTAACATATTATTTTTCACAATTGTTTTTGTGCTTGGATTATCTGCTCTTGCAAGACTTGTTGTTATTAATATTACTGTTTTGGCTCACCACTGCTGTTGGTTCCCATCATCAATTTGTTCTGGTGGTTTGTTCAACTGTTTCCAGCTAGCTAGGGAAGTATATTTACTTTTCTGTTTTTAACTTTGCACATTTTCTGTAGAAACTGTAGTAAAAGGTTTTCACTCCAACAGAGTTGTGATAATATACTCCTAACTAACACCACCAGCTAATAATTGTCACTTTACATTGTTCTGCAAAGATGAATATTTTGCAATCAAGGACGGCACCTTTAGGCCTTAAAAATCTTGGTCAAAATGTTTGTTTCTTTAATTCACTCGTCCAAGCGTTGTATTCGATTAAAAGACTTCGGGAACGTGTTCGTCATTTTGAAATTAATGTCAGTACCCCGGTTAGAACAATGGCGATCAATGAATTATTTACATCAATGACATCTTCGGCTGTTCCGATAGAAACATATCAACTACTCCCTTTCTTTAGAATTGGGGGATACGACCATTCCAGATTTGAGCAGTTTGATGCTCAAGAATGTCTTTTACATATATTGAAAATTATTTATCCATCAAATGCAGACAATACTGTGTTAGACGCTTCAATTTTTAAAATTGGAATATTAGAGGAATTGCTTTGTAAAAACTGTAAAAAAAAATTCAGAGAAAAATATGTATGATTCTATATGCTGTATTAAATTTTCTAACTTATATAACAATTCCATTGAAAAAGAACTTTCGAAACTGATAAATGGACTAAACGCAGAGCTGCTTGATGAGCCATATGTGTGTTCTAATTGTCCAATTCGAACGGTGGCATGAAAATCAACAACACTACTCCATGTTTCTGATTATCTGATTATTTCCTTGGGTGTATTTCGTTTTGATCAAGCAACAAATACTTGTAGAAAAGTAATTCCAGAAATTACAATTGAGAATCAAATTGACAATATTCTATTGGGAACTTTACAATAACAAGCAGTCATCTTTCACCATGGCGAAACTGCAAATAGCGGCCATTACACATCAGCTGTAAAATATGGTAAACAGTGGTTTTCTGTGGACGATTCCATAGTGAATCCTATCCACAACCCTAATTTTAACTGTAAAGTGAATGACCATATTGTGCCCTATTTATTAATATATAAAAAATCAAATATTGCTACATCTTTTGCTGATCATGCCTGTCACTTCTCTAATTTGCAATTAAATTTTAATCAAACAAAAACAAATTCTCCTCTGATATCCTTTCCAACAAAACCAACGCTGACAACAGCTACACCTAATGAGCTTAACAATAACCGAAGAAACAAAGCTGACCAAATTCTACAGAAAGAATGTGATTTATATGGGGTTACATTTTTACCGTCAAATGAAAATGAAACAACCACTGCTATAAGGAAACGAAGAAAAACAATGCGAGATGAAATTAAACACAAAATAAAATGTTCTGAAAACAAAAAGGAAGACTTTCACTTTAAAGCATGTGCTATAGATGAAAAAACACCAGTCTTTAAAAAACAATTTCCCAGTTTCGTCAACAATTCAAATATCCCTCCCCAATCAACCTCAAATGGACAAACCCACATTTGATTTTTCAATCACTTCTATTAATTATATTTCAAACAAGAGTAATCCTAAGTATTATGGCAAATCTATATGTACCTTTCCTTTGAAGAAAGTTTCACTTGATAAGCCAATAATAAAAATAAATTACCCAAATCAAGTTAAAAATGAGAGTCCTGAAATTTTAAGTTCAATACCAGAAACGGAACAGGCGATCGTCCAAGAGGACAATGAAATATCCTCAGGTGTCACTTCTAACGTCTCCTAAGCCATTCATAAGCATCATAAAGTGTATGAATCAATTAAAAGATTTGAAAATGGGGAAATGAGTCACACATTTTTGAAATGCGATATATGTATGGAAATACATTCTCAATTCTACACATCTTTTGAAAACAAAGATAATCGCTTAGTCAATTTAAATGATATAAAACTCAATAAAAAAAATATCTGTCCAAAATGTGTCACAGACAGTAAAAAGCGCAAACCAAAAAAGACCGCAAGCAATGAAAATCAAGATGTAAAATATACAAAGAAAAATAAATCCAATAATAAAGAAAATCAAGAGCTTAGAGCTGCAAAGTGGTCAATAATTAGGCATAATAACATGCACTTTGGTCCAATTCCAGAATGTTTCAAAAATCTTACCACTGTTGAATTGGCACTCATATCTAAAATAACTGTCTGTATGCGTGTTCACATGCTGAGGTATGGTATGATGTCATCTAAGGGCCATTCTATAAGCATCCCTCAGAGGATGTCAATAGCCACCCAGTTACCTAACCTTCCTGAGCAGGTAGGTATTGTTGTCTTAAAACGCAGAAGTCAAAAGCAACAGAAAGTCAGACATTTCACTGTACAAAGACAAGCAGTTGAAATTGCATCGAAATGTTTATGCTTTGGTATACCAAACGGTGGTTATAACACAATTAAAGTTAATACAAAAAAATATGGCGGAACAGGCCATAAAAATAGAACATTGACTAACAAATATTTTGAGCATTTTCCCTTATTATTTTGATGTTGATATAATGTTTGAAAGATTGAGTGCTCTACCAGCAGAAAGGGAGGAATATTCCGGAATAAAAACTGTGTTTACGGAAAACAATGTACCTGAAACTGAGCTAGGCCCGGCACTTGCCCAGTTTGAAGTACCCTTCTCGCCTGACGATGAAAGCTATACAACATCAAGTATCATATTACCTGCTGAACCCAAAGATGTTAGTGAAGAAATTAAAACAATATGCAGGTGCTGAACCTTTATCTGAATTAAAAACTCCTGGCTTTTTTGCGCAAGCCTTTCCATTCATCTTCACATCAGCTACCTGTGACTTTACCCATAATCCTTTGGTGACAATCAGTTTGGATGAATGGATAAAGCATATTTATTTTCAAAACCGTGTCTCTAAACATCCATTTTTAAATTTTTTTCTGTACAATCTATCACTACGTAAAAAAGCTTTTAACAATGGCAACTTTATAGTAGCGCAACAGCTAACCGACAGTCACATTAGCATTGATGAACTGAAAGAGCGTTTTAACAATAATGACGATTCAATTGCCAGAAAAGTTCAGGATGGGCTCCAATCTTGTTAATTCCATTCCCATATTGGAACAGATGCAAAAGGGAACTCAAGCCAAAAATATCGAGCAAGCTCTTGATATAGATGGTTTATCCAGTGACCAAGAAAAAGCTGAGACCTTATATAAATGGCTTCAAACACATGAAGAAGACACATATACCATATTTTCATCAGGCTTTGTTAGTATGCACCCTGCAGGTGGCTCTCAAGAGAATGGCCAAGATGGCTCTAAAGTCTGGATTCCAAATAAGGAAAAATTGGCAAAACCAGAGGGTACCCAAGAGCCTCCTGAAATTGACCCACTGAATCTTATAATGACAGAATATTGAACCACCCCAGAAAAAGTTAGAGATTTGTATCTTTATCTTGTGAATCGAGTAGCATTACATAATTGTAATGACTACTGTCGGAAAAGAAAAAGAGTTGACTCTGATACACGATATTGTAGGGTACATTTTGGAAAAGAAGATCCCATAACTAAAAAAACACCAGGAAAAGAACTACATCCTTTCGACCCAATTCTAACTGGAGATAAGCATCCAAGGTATGAGGGCCCCAGAGACCATTGCAGGATGATAATGTAAAAGCTCATTTATTATCCTGGTTGGCCAACTGCGATACTCAGGCTCTGGTTGATCAAGATTTGTTAAATTTACAAAAATATATCACTTCTTACGCGTGCAAAGGTGCTGCCGCAACACAGGATTTGGTCACTATCTATGGTCATCTTTTAGACAGTGCAGATCCCAATGCTTCAGTTAAAAGTATCGTATTAAGACTGCTTAATAGGATACTTGGTAAAATTGATACACCTGCTGCTTGTTGTGACTTTATCAATTCTGGTGGCAAACTGTGGCATTGTACTAGAAAGTTTCAATCTGTTGGTTTGAGTGGTTATAGACCTCTTAGCAGTAAGCCTGATGGTGAAAACTTCACTCAAAAAATTGATATCGATAAGTTTCTAAGTAATGAGCGTAGAGAAAAGAATCCTACAATGACCTTATATGATTGGGTGAGAGAATGTTCTTGCAGAACCAAATGCGCTGCTGATCACTGCCCAGTTTTCACAGGTATCCAAGTGAATCCTGTCTGGCCACTCTTAGAAAGCTACTGTAAAGGAGTATGGACAAAACCTGAAGATTTGAAGCTAGAAGAAGAAACTTTTGGTGAAGCTTTTGCACGCTTTCTTGATACAGATCAATGCCCACGTGTTGTTAAAGATAATGTGAAATCAGCGAAAAAGAGATATGATGAAAAAATGGAGAGAGAACGTAAAAGAAGGCACAAGCTAAATGAACAGCACAATGATAATGCAAATCAAGAGTCACAAGCTGATTCTCAATACTCCTTTTCCTCCAGTACATTTTCACAAGATTCTCAAACGAGGGAAGTTAATGTAGCTCATGAATTGTTGAATGAGCTTCACGATGCTAATCCTTCGAATGCTGTTGATGAGGAACTTGAGGTTCCATTACTTGATGGAGGACCAGACTTTGATTGGCATGAGTATGCAATGCAATACTTAGGACAAGCTTGGCCAGATAATGTTGGCTCTTGGTTGGATGATATGGATGCCGAAGTTGAGAAACAAACTGTCTATTCGTACGGTAGATGTGACTTGCCAAGAATCAATCTACTTTTAGCCAACGAGTTCCAAAGACTAATAATAGCAATAAATCTAGAACGTATGATTTTACTCCAGAAAGGGGAGAACTATGAACCGTTACGATTATTGGTACAGGGGACTGCAGGTACAGGTAAAACTTTTGTCATAAATTCAATTAGTTTTATAGCAAGGAGATTACGTCAAAGAAATAATGCAGTGTTGAATCTGGCTCCTACTGGAACAGCAAGTTTGCTTCTCCCTGGTGGTCGGACAGTTCACTCCACCACACCTCCTCTTTCGAAATCTAAAACAAATGATCTCAAGTCAGCCCAAATGAGTGATTACCCATTAAAGGGAAAGGCTTTGAAAAAGCTTTGTGAGACTATTGGTTATAAAAATAAAGAACTTGAATTGGCTGTTTTAAATATGGATGAACGTAGCATGTTTTCAAAAGGACTCCTTGGATGGATAAGTGAAAGATTTTCCCAAGCCACAAATAATTGTGACAATACCTTCGGAGCGATTCCAGTTATGAACTTTTTTGGTGATCTTGGCCAGCTTGGGCCAGTCAAAAAGTTAGATCTTCATCTCCGCGCTGCAAAGAATGCTTCACCTGATGAGCTTGCCGGGTTTGCCATTTACCGAAACTTTCACAGACAATGCGACAGAAAGAGTGTGAAAAAGTGTTTCTTGAAAGGTTACTAAGAATTAGAGGTGGTAGAATCATTCAACAAGACTGGCTTGCTGTAAATGCCAGATACGAAAAAGAGCTTCCCGAGGCTGAAAAGATGAATTACTGCAATGCTGAAATAACAATAACATTGCATGAAACTTGGCGTGAGGTGAATAAAGAAAACTGAAAGAATTTAGCCAACTTAAATGTTCCTGTTGCCACAATACCATCTACAGGTCGAGGTTATCATCACAAGAATGGAGATAAACAAGTTGGTCAAATACCACCTAAAGCCACAATCGCAGTTAATTCGAAAGTTATATTGACAAAAAACCAAAAAGCGTTTACCCCCTATGGCTTGTTGGTATTGTGAAAGCAATTTTATATGAAAAAGGCACATCACCTCCACAATTACCTACAGCAGTCATTGTTTATTTCCCGAGGTATACTGGACCAGCTTGGGATATTAATAATCCCAAATGAGTCCGCTCAAAATGTGAAAGTGAATGCTGTAGTCGAACTGGTATACCATTGATGCCTGGCTATTTCCTCCCAATAGCTAAGGCCCAAGGTATCACTGTTGGAAGCAATCAACCTACTGAATTCACGAGGGTGAGTATACAAGAAGGTAAGTACATGGAACAGCAAAGTTTGGGAATAACCTATACTGCTTTATCTAGAGCTGAAAGTGAGGATAGATGGTGTTTAATTGATAAACAACATAAACAACCATCCACAAATGCAGAATCGCCGTCAAGAAGAAAAGCGACCAAATGAACTGTCTGCTAATACTATTGCCAGGTACTCGTATCTTTTAAATAAATCAAAGTATCTTCAGCTGCTAAATGAATTTGATGCACTTTGCAACGATGGTATCATAACCAGTGTATGTACCAGTGGAAATGCAGCTTGTACCTGTGTATATTGCTCCTTGAAATAATCTGTCAACCGTATTGAAAGCAAAGATGGACCGATTCAAAATACTTTGGACGTACAGATTTAGCGAACAGAAACTTTGCTTTGGCAAGGTCAAATAAATATAAAACCACGTCATTTTACTTTTGTGAATCATTTCATTAAAACGAGACTTCGAGTTAGTGACAATTACTCCTTGAATTGGATAAAACAATATTTTTAACTAAGATGTAAAAGGCTACAAATATGATTTGAATTTGAATTAAAATTTATTTTTGTACGCCTTAAGGATGCAATTTTAATGCACAATAATTGAATGTTCCTAGTACTTGACATTCCTAGTATTTCTTTTTAGCTATGTTATCAAAACAACCTAATGTAAATGAAATTTGGTTTTCAGATTTCATATAATCCTCCCTGCATAAATAAGCTAACACTTTGAGATAAACTTTTTTACCCCCACTTTAACTCCTACTTTTATAAACCATTTCGACTTTGGACCTTTGGAATTAATATATAATGAATGTCAAGTCCTAGTGTACATTTTCAATTTTTGTAGTAAAGCATTAGCTATTAAAATTCATTCGCTTTAAGTGTGCACTGATCTTTGTTTTCCCTGCCATTTTTCGACCGTTACTAGAACACTATATTTTCTAAGAAAAATAATTCGAAAAATTTAGAAAATGAAGAAGAATTACTTCAAAGCCTCCTGATTTCAGAGGTACAATTATTTTGGCATAGCTGAAATTAAAAGGCTTTTAAGTATCTTTGTACCAAAAATTAGGTTTTTAGCACTTAATGACAAGAAAACTAAGATTAGTGCTCACATAAGGGAAAGGACATTAGTAATAAACAAAGCAGCAATCCAAAATTGGACATGACTTCATGGCTTATTGAAACGAATATTGGTAGAAAAGATCGCAATAAGACGATAAATATAAATTATCTTGATGTTGACTGGCCACTTATATCGCAATAAGACGATGCTTATCAAATTACAGCTAGCTGGAGTCGGGACGGATGGCAGACTACATCGCAATAAGAGGATAGATATAAAAGTATATGTTGCCATACTATAAATCGCAATAAGACGATACGTATTAAAAATAAACTGCCAGCTAGCCGGAGTTGGACATCACCAAATGCTAAAGTCTGAACATGGGTGGTAGGGAGGCAGACTATAAATCGCAATAAGACGATTGATTTTAAATTATCTGTATGTTGGCGGACCATACATCGCAATAAGACGATACATATTAAAAGTGACAGCTAGACGGATTCGGACATCAAATTTTGGATACCATCCCTCTATTTGACTTCAGGTTTAAAAAAGTAGTTGTAAGAAGTAAGAAACGGTAACTCTTAGTTATTACATGTTTTACTTTTTTCCGTATATCCTTAAATTTTCTCGCAAAATAAAAAACAAATGCAATAAATGTCACTGGTTTAAGGTCGTTGCAGTTTCTAATCTTTCTTTGAACCCACTTTCCTTTGAGATTATATATTACGTTTTAAAAGTTAGCCTGATTTCTGCTTTGTTTTTTTCTGATTCAATTAGATTCAATATGATGTCCTGAGAAAATCGAAACTGTTTCATCTGCAACCAACGATTGCACCCAAGAATTATGAAATAGGTAATCCCTTGATATTGTTTGTAATCTTTTCTACAGTTCCTTACCCTGATGTTTCATATTTTGAAAACTATTCAGTTTAAAAATCTATTTTTTTCATTATTCAGGTGACTGGTATCGGAGAATTTAAAAGACAAGACAAGTATATGTAGTGCAGTTTATAAGCATTTCAATTTATTAGCTAAGAATAGTTTGATTTCATTTTTTCTAATAAAGTTCCACCTGATATGTATTACTTGTTATCTTCGATATTCCCGGGAAATAGATATCTATCTTATCTTTCAAACAGAATGTTTCATTGAGTTTTCTGTTTTCTATACTATTTAAAAAAACTGATTTATTATTGAGACCATCATTTTAATAGAGACTATTACTTTTTTTAACTGTTCCGAAAATGTCGAAAGATTTACTTTATTTAAAGAGTAAATTACGCTGGCGGATACAATACAGGCCAATATATCTAATCTTAATATAATGCTAAAACTCAGCATATGTGTTATTGGAGCTGATTTGAGTAGACGTTGGACGTGTAGGAAGTCAGAAGCAACTTACAGATTCACTCCCAGCTTTATAATAAAAGAAGTTCTGTTTTCTTTTCTTTTTTCAGATCTAATATATTTGTATATAACAGTAAAAGATGTCAACGCCACAGGTTACCGACCTTCAGATGCTGTCTCTCATTTCGCAGTTGCAGACAATAATCAACGGTGGTATATAAATATTCTATATTCGGTTGATTTGTCAGCAATATTCATATATAGGCGCTGCCACCCAAATCTGGGTGAATATAGTTAGACAGAAATTCTTATTTGTTCAAATATATATCAAAGGTTGTGTTTGATGCTAACAGTTCATGAATTTTTATTAAGATTTTCGAACTTCATAATATCCCCTACTGATATTGAATTATTGCCTTGACGTTTTCATTCTACTTATTGTCCTCCCTTCTCACCAATATCGTTTGACATATTACTCAAACCCAACAATGCATTGATAATACAAAAATTACCCAGAGGGATCATCAGCTTTTCGGCTATTACTGAAAATGATTCCTTTTTATATTCTTTAGCTGCCGAACAGTTAAACATGCTGCAGAGCAGGATCTCTGGATTTGGTAGGTGTATTCAATTATAACTGGAAATCTTTAGGATTGTACATTGTTATATGTTTGTTATTACTTTTAATAATTGCGATCGCCCAAATCTAATTGAACATACATACCGTCGTTTAAGGTTACTTTGATAAGTGAGGAAGACTTTGTAGATTACCCAACACATATGAAAAAGAAAACAGAAATTGTAAGTTTTTTAATCTTTTTTCAGATGGGACTGGAAAATCACTGGATTCAATTCCACCGGGCGTTCCTGTCAGTCAAATCAGTAAGTGAATCTCTTACCTTTAAATTTGAAAATACAATTATGTAAGTGTGATTTGAAAATGTTTTTGATAAATCACCCAAAACCAATTTTATCAATCCTGTTATCGAATTTATATGCACTTATGACTCCATTTATCTGATCATACAGGTCACAAACGATTTGTTTATTTTGGTTGTTTTCAAGACATATTACTTATGTTTCTTTCATTGTTTCATACATTACCCCTTTAAATTTGTCTTTTCAGCTTTCGTTCGACAACTATTTGTCCACCGGGCACAATCCGTGGCCAACGCCGACACCAGCGATGCCGGCCTTGGCTATTGGGTCAACGCCGATGGGATGTTGCCCTCACGTCCAAAACCCGAAAGACGGTTTTACAACAACTATCGTGGGCGTGGGCGTGGCAGTCGTGGTGATGGGCGTGGTAGAGCTGGGAGAGGTGGTGGTACAGTTGGGCGTGAGCGGACCAGGTCAAAGTCGCGAAATCGTTCACGTTCGCGCTCAACATCCCGATCAAGGTCACGGTCCAGGTCACGTGGTCCGTGCTCGGAGTGTCAGCGCCGTAGGCGCCAATGTTATCATAGAAAGTGATAATATCTATTTCTAGCCAGTTATGAAATATTTTAAGACTTCAAAAGAAAAAAACCGTATTTTTACTTTGTTGCGTTGCTGAAGAAATAGATATGTTACTTTTTATGATTTAGTAGTTTATCTACATCAATTTGTACTAATCGTTCATACTTCGAGGGTCTTCATATATAAAATCATTTTTCATCACATTGTTGGACTTATACTTTCCAAATATTTCATGCCTTTGTAATTGCTTTAAAAACAGATTTTATGGACTCGTTTTAACTTTGTCCTTCTTCATAGTTCGTTATTAATCATTTTTCTAAGTACTTCGGTAAACAACATAACGTTAAAAACTTATACTCTATATATACTGTTTATACTCTGTATATACTATGCTAAACTGTTTTTGCATAATGTAGATATTTTTCTATCATTATATATTATATATTGTAGATCGTTATTTATGATTAAGCCTACGATTGGCAAATTATATCAAATTCAAAAAATTCTAAACTTTTACTGCGTTTCTTTCTTTCCTGTCGAAATCGAAACAGAAATTTTCAGATGATGCTGTAGGTTTTTAAGATCATCATCAGAAAGAATATGTAGCCCGGCATTTGGTCCGAAGGAATGTTTTTGGTTGAACCATTAAATTATCCGAAAAATTGAAAAAAATGATAACACCGTCACACTGGTTTGTAGGGGTCAAAATACCAGAATACTGCCAATATATAAGGCTAATTACCGTTACCGTCTGATTCTAAAAAAAATTTCCAGTCTCTTTTTTTTTCGTCAAATCCCGTAATACCGTACTAAAAAAGGGCCAATTCCGTCATCGTAAAAGTACGAACCCCCCTAACAAGATATTTAATTCCTGTAACCTGTACATTAACTAATTAACTCTTTGCAATGCAAACAGAGTGGAGGAATATGGGCGTTCTGGAGCGCGCGTGTTTAGAAAAAGGGGTTACGCGCGCTCCAGAACGCTTAAGTACGTTCCTCCACTCTGTTTGCGTTGCAAATAATACTGAGGTAATCCAGGATAATCACGACGATCGGCGAAAAATTTAAGGCTAGTGAAAATACGTTATTTTATTGGTTGAAACTCACTAGCCTGTTACATTTTTCGGCCGTTTTCGTGATTATGCCGATTTGCTAGTTAACCTCACAAATATTTAGAGTGTAGAGTCTTGAGAAGCACTAGTGAAAGGTGTAAACTACAGCTTTTTAATTGGATATTCTTTTTGTGGGAAATCTGTTAGTCAAAACTAGAGTGCCTTTTCTGGGTAAATATGTCGGGGGAAAGTGACGAAAATTATAAGAATTAAGGCGACAACATTTTTCCCAGTAGAAAAAACTTTTTTATCCCTGGCCGAAAATTTTACAACAGCCTCAGGATCTATAAAGTCCAAAATATCTGAAAAACACATTGGCCAAAGGGAATGTAAAAAGAAATTCCAAAATACCAATATTCTAAAAATTTAAAAAAATCCCAAAAATCGATTATATTGCACGGGCCCAGGGGGCGGGGGTACCTTTTTTCACCTTCACGAGTCCCAGGTAAATGCCGCAAAAACACATTTCAGTCCCATTCAGGGTCACTTTTTTTCAAAAGAGAGTCCCTTGAACGAAGAGTCAATTTTTCGAGCCTCTCGCTGAGAGAGCGGAGCACCCCTTTTACCAACCTCGTTCCCTGCCCTGCGTATTATCAGTTTTTTTATGCTTTACTGATAGCGCCCTCTTTTACTTCCGCCTTTGCTTTCTGTCTATAGTTAAGAATGTTTTTATGCGAAAATCTAATTCGAACGTTATAGATTCGAACGAAAATATTCGATTACTAGTGTTTGCATCTTTTGACTAAGCATTTTTCGATCCCAGAAGTTTTGTTTCGCAGTGAGGGGTGTTCCAGATTTTTCAGAGATGTATTTGAAAGTTTCTAGATTGATAATTGAAAATGCAGATGATGTACAGTATTATTTCGATAGAGAAGAAACCACCCTTCATCATTGGATTATTCAGATTGAAAGCACTGAGTCTTTTTCTATGTTTTTGTTTCGATATGCATGGAAAAGAAAAGCAGAGGAAAGGAGTTCCTTGATTGAAACGTATGCGTTGGTTGTAATAATGGTTAAAAAAGACAAAATTTTTGAAACAGTAAAACAATGTGAATAATTTCTTGATTATCGTCAAGCCGTAATGATTGTTGAGATGCTTAAAAAGTCAAGGACCTACCTTTGTCGCAAACGAGAGAATTGGGAGAGAATTTTTATGAATATCGCTTGTCATATGGTTTTTAAGACATTACATTCATTTACATTTCCCTTATTATGTTATCTGAAAATATTTTTGTTGCTTTCCGCCCTTTCCCTTTGCCTACTCCGAAAGTCATCTTTTCGACTGTTTTTGATTTGATTTTTCTCAGACAGGCCTGTCTGTTGTTGTTGTAATGTTGAGTACTGTATGAAGATTTTAACTTGAATATCAAACTCTTTACCTTTACCAATTTTGTCTTCACAATTAAACCACAGTAATGTCTATGGTTAAAACCAAGAACCAACAAACAAACTGTATCTTACTTTTATCGGGTTCTTAGTAGGGGGAGGGCTAATTGTCGGAGGGGTTGGAAATTTTAATTCTAAAAACCCAAAAATAAGCTAAAATCAGGCTTTATTTTATTTATTTTTTATTTTTTTATTTTCCAATTTATTTAACGTTGGTCTGACATAGTTATAATTGAATACTAATTAATACCAACTATATAGAATACAATAATATAGTATAGAATGATAAATTAAAAAAAAGAAAACATTTTATGTACATATTTTACAAAGACAAATATTTTTAAGATTTAATTTTTCTTTCAGTGAGGATTTAAAAGATTCAATAGAGGATTTGAGCTTAATATTTTCAGGAATTTGATTCCAGAGCAGGCTTCCTCGAAATAAAAAGGATTGAGTTCCAAAACGAACAGAGCTTGCCTGAGGTATTGACATTAACATTTTGTTTCGGAAGTTGAATTTGATTTTCTTTGTTACGTAAATTTGTTGCATGAACTTTGGATTCAATTTGTTCTCAGATTTATAAACCTCACATAGTAAAAAGCAAAGATGAATTTCATGCACAGTTTTACATTCGGCGTTTTGCAACAATACTTCATAATCATTTCTAAAATCACAGAGTAATATTCTTAAAGCCCGTTTGTGAACTTTCGTGATTTCTTGGTATGTAGTTTTATTACAAAACATCCAGATTATTGGTGCATAATTAAATATTGACATGATATAAGAGTTGAAAATCAACTTTCGTTGATCAAAAGTTAGATACATACGAATTCTGTTTAAGCTCCATACTCTTGATCTAGCTTTAGAACAAAGTTGGTTGATATGAATATCAAAAGAAAGATTATTGTCAATGGTGATACCAAGGAGCTCAACAGAGTTCGTAGATTTGATAGTTATATTTCTAACAGTAATTTCTACAGGAACATTTCGATTTCCTAAAACCAACATTTGAAACTTTCCGGGATTTGCGGCAAGGTAGTTGTTTGAAAACCAGTCTAAGATTGCTTCTAGGTCAAACTCAAGATTTGAGATGACCTCTTCGAGAGTGTCCGCACAAGAGTGTAAAGTATTATCATCGGCAAAATTGCAAATGCTGGCTTTTACAATAAATTTTACAAATCATTTATAAAAATATCGAATAAAAGAGGCCCGAGTATTGAGCCTTGAGGAACACCTAGAGTGATTTCCAACCATTCGCTATATTCGGAGCCGATTTTTGTTCTCTGATAGCGATTACTTAGATAACATTTCAAAAGTTCAAGACTCTTTGTATCGAGTCCATAGGCTCTGAGCTTTGCAACCAGGAGTTTATGGTCAATGCAATCAAAAGCCTTTGATAGGTCCATTAAAACTGCCCCCACCTTTCCGGACCCATCAAGACTTTGATGCCATTGTCCAATCATTTGAATTAATGCATGCTGGGTGCTGTGTTTAGCTCTAAAGCCACAGAGTCTTGAATCGAAAATGTCATCGAAGTACGAAGAAAGTTGGTCATGCATTATTCTCTCATAAATTTTAGAAAAAGCTGGTAAAATACTAATTGGTCGATAATTTTTCTTCAGAAATTTGTCTTCCTTTTTATAAACAGGTGTAACTCTTGCCTTCTTAAGAGTTTGGGGGAATTGAGAAGAGCTGAGGGCAAGATTAACGAGTCTTGATAGCGGTTCTGACAATATGTCAGAAACCATTTTTATTAATCTCACTGAGAAAGGACCACTGACAGATTTATCTTGATTTAGTTTGAGTATGACACGAAGTATATCGTCAGGACTCACATCACTAAAGGAAAAAGATTTGTTTTCAGACAAAGATTCAGTGATGCGTATTATACTGGGATGGTTTGGCAGCAAATCAATCTCAGAATCTAGTGGAAGACTGGGATCTGAAGTTTTTAGACCAAGATTTGATGCAATATTTACAAAATATTCGTTAAAAATTTTAGCAATAGTTGCTTCATCATCTATTAATTTATTAGGTGCATTTGAATTTTCAAGCAAAAAGATTTTTTCATGATTTTGGACCTTTTCAGAAAAATATGGTTTTGCTGATTTCCAAAAGTTTGGTGATGACCCTAAATCACGAAAATATTTTCTCTTTGCTTTTCTATTCAAATTTACAATAAAATTTCTTTGTTTATGATATAGAGTTTTAAATTTGGTGTTTCCAGTTGCTTTAGCTTTGTTTTTGTAAAAAGTGCGAACCATGATTGCTTTACGCACAGCTTTGGTAAGATGAGGTTTTTGATTACCCCTGATGGTTCGCTTTATAGAGCAAAATAAGGAGCCTTCCTTCCCTCTGTCAGCTGAAAATAATTTTACAAATTTATAAACGATGGGGGGGTCCTAATAAGGTCCGGGGATTGGAAGATTTTCGTTTTGGAGCAATCTCATTATTTAAAATATAAAGCACTGAGGATCCTTCACTTGCGATCGGAGTGATCTGAGGATTTAAAAATTGATACGAAAATGGTTGAGCGATATATAGGAACCTAGTCGACCACGCGCACATTATACCAAAGGAGACGCGCTGCGTCATTTTTTTTCGTCAAATCCCATAATACCGTACTAAAAAAGGGCCAATTCCGTCACCGTAAAGTACAAACCCCCTAACAAGATATTTAATTCCTGTAACCTGTACATTAACTAATTAACTCTTTGCAATGCAAACAGAGTGGAGGAATGTGGGCGTTCTGGAGCGCGCGCAACTCCTTTTATATTGATATTATATACAGTGTTGCAGAGTCTTCAGTGTTGTCAAATACCCGAAACACCAAAGCTATTTAATGAAATAATGAATGTGTCTTTTCTTTTTCGTGCCCCTTGGAAAGAGGGCGGGGGGTAGGAACTATGACCAGCGCGGCGCTTATAGAATTTTCGTGATTTTTAAAAATTTAATTTTTGCGAAGCGAATATAAATGAGCGAAGCAGTTTTGCTATAGTGTGCATGTACCTTTAAATTCTATATTACCAGGGGAGCGCAAGACGAAAACGAAAATTTAGTTCCCATCTGTTAAATGTGGATTATTGTTCAGATCCCGGTTGTTTTCATCCAGGTAGGAGGCGTTTCAATATCGGTTTGGTAGATTGTATTTAGGATGGTTTCGTCCAAAAAAGGAACCACTCTACGGCGCCGAAAATCTCCAAGTCAGGGCAATTTCCATAATAGATATTCCATCGTTCCCGTACATTTCCTCCCGTCCCCACTATATCAGACAGCTGATTGGTTATGATGTTTTCGTTGTCATGGTTTCGATCTTTTTGTATATCCATTTTGAATTTTTTGCATTCAAAGAATTTCCTGGAAGATTTTCATCGACCTCGAGTCGCAGCTTATACTGAAAATTCTACAGATTAGTAAATTTATTGCTCTGCTGTCTTTCTTATTGGTTTTGCATTTATCACTTGGAAAAATCATATCATCAGCTTCATTCACCATTGGATTTATAACACCACCTACACACAAGGACAAGTAACACAACTACTTATGGTACCATCATCATCATTATCTATAGCTGTATAGGGAAGTAAATTTTGTTGACTTTTTCCTCACTTAGTTTCACTGCTTTGTGGGAAGGAAATATGTACTAGTTATCGCATGACTTTGAGTGCAATACGAGAAATATTTTACGAGTTCCGAGATTTTTCCGTAATATTTTTCCGAGCCTTTAGGCGAGGAAAAATATCGGTAAAATCTCGGAACGAGTAAAATATCGAGTATTGCACGAGAAGTCATGTGATAACTAATTTATTGTCGACTCAAAAAATTGTCCTGATATAAATTTCTTTTTGTTTTAAAACTTACTTCCGCCTTGCTTCTTTCTTCTGTGTAGTTTCGAATGTTTTTATTCGAAAATCTAATTCGAACGTTAGATTCGAACCATAAAACATTCGAAAATATTCACACAAAAACAAAACAGAGAAGTATTTTTGATCATTTTCGATCCAGAAGTTTTGTTTTGAAGAGTTGCAGATTTTTCAGAGATGCATTTGAAAGTTTCTAGATTGATAATTCAAAATGCAGATGGTGTACAGTATTGTTTCGATAGAGAAGAAACCCTTCATCATTGGATTAATCAGATTGATAACATTCAGTCTTTTTCTATGTTTTTGTTTCGATGCATGGAAAAGAATATCAGAGGAAAGGAGTTCCATGATGGAAATGTATGCTTGTAATAGTGGTTAAAGAACAACATTTTTTCAAGAGCAAAACAATTTGGAAACTTTCTTGATTATCGTCAAGCTTTAAATGTTTCGAATTTTTGAAGGAAGATGTGCTGATTGTTAAGTTGAAAATTCAAGGATGTACCTCGTCGAGAACGAGAATTAAGAGAGAACTTTTATAAAAATCACTCGTCATTTGGTTTAATACAAGACATTTCACTTCCCTTGCTATGTTATGAGAAATCTTATTGGCAAACATTCAAGAATCTTTTTTTGTTTTTGTATACATTGATAAAAAACTGTTTGGTTATCACACGGACGGATTTTATACCAAAAGCTGAAAATATTTGGGTGGTCTCAAGTAGTTTTATAATTTCTTAGTTCATCAGATTTGATTTTAGTGTCTTTTATGGAAGAACTCCAAAGTAAAAGTTAATCTGAAAATATTTTTGTTGCATTTTTCCCAAGTCAGTTTCTCCGAAAGT
Source organism: Clytia hemisphaerica (assembly GCF_902728285.1). Lineage (NCBI taxonomy): Eukaryota > Metazoa > Cnidaria > Hydrozoa > Leptothecata > Clytiidae > Clytia > Clytia hemisphaerica. The sequence goes on from NW_027103530.1 coordinate 113,089, forward strand.
CAGTTCTTTTCAGCTGGTTTGTTTTGATTTTTCTCCCGTCGCTTACCCAGTCCCCCAAAAGTCAACGCGGCCATATTTCCATACTAGAGAAATATGAAATATCGCAAATATCTCGATGCTCTCGACCAATCAAAACGCTGATATTTTTTTGGGTCGGCAATAAATTGAATTAGGGTTTCACTCCGTTCTTTATAGACCTTTTAAAAGTTTCAATTAATTTTTGCGAAAGAAATTGTTTTAGGCATAATATCATTCATTTATCAACGATAACGTTTAAAAAATTAATACTGTAACAGAACAGTCCCACACTGCTACAAATTATCCAATACCAATTGAAACATACCACCTGATTCCCTCTTTTCATTTTGGGGCAGATTTTGACCACAGTCGTTTTCAACAGTTTGATGCTCAAGAATGTCTAATATATATGCTGTACCAAATTTATGACTTAAATCTAAGTTCCGTGCCAGAAGAATCTGTGTTTACCATATCTAGCTTAGAGTCTATATTATGTCAAACATGTTATAGTGCGTCAGAGAAAACTTTATTTGAGACTATGTGCCATATTGAGTTTCCTAATCGTTTTAACCATCATTCAATAAAAAATGAAGTTTCAAGATTAGTTAATGAACCACATGGAGAGTTGCTTCAAGACTTGTATGACTGTGCAAATTGTCCATCTCGCACAATAGCTACGAAAAGTAAAACAATTATCAACATATCTGAATATTTGATTGTCTCACTAAAACTATTTTGCTATGATCAGGCATAATCAAACACTTCAAGAAAACTAGTTCCCAACCTCAATATTGAGCTCATTTTGAAAATGCATTACTAGGGAATCTAAATTTGTTTCCATTTTGATGGTTGAGAGATTCAATTTCTTGATTGCGAAAACAGGACAATTTTATAACTTTCACTGACTTAGGTTAGTTTAATAGTAACTCAACCTTGGAGCAAAATGGACTGATTGATAATTGGATGTCACTGAGTTCTTCTTCTTCTACAACATTGACTTAACTGGCAAGTGAAAACGTAAATTAGAAAAAGGTTAGCCGGGGGATGGAACCGAGGTGAACTCATCTGGTAAACCGGCTGAATCGAGGTGAACCCAGAATCCAGCTTCTGCAGAACTTACTTTGAAATGTTCTTTGTGCATTTTGAACGTGGAAAAGTTTTGCTGTCAACATACTTGAAAATTTTCTTAACTTTTGCCATGAACTTTTGAATTTTCTTTGACATGCCTTTTGTATGAAAATTTTTTTGTCGTCAACTATAAAAATTTTCCTCCACATATCTGTTTAAAGAGGCCCCCAGCGGTTTGCGTGATGGCGTGATTGGGGCTTTTTTCTTGCGTGATGGCGTGATTAGAGATTTTTTTTGGCGTGATGGCGTGATCAAGAATTTAGCGTGATGCGTGATAGGGCAAAAATTTGAGGCGTGACGCGTGATTTGGGCTATTTTTTGCTATTTTTTGTGTGATGACAAAGTTTAGCGATTTTCGTGATGCGTGATGGAGAAATTTTTTTTGCGTGATGGCGTGATTAGGGGTGCCGCTGGGGGGGCCTCTTTAAAATGTGAAAAACCTTTGTTGCTTATGAGTTAGTTCATCTAATCTTTCCAGCTCACCCAAATAGAGACTTATTCGCATGCATAATTTTGCGTTCTTTTAAACCACATGTAGTTAATTCCTGTTACAAAAAATTATGAATGAATCTGTAGGGGTGGTACAGTCACTTTCGGTCGGGGTTGTGGATGGCAAAATATGTTGTTCTTTGATTAGACAGGGTTTGTTGTTCTTTTTTTTGTTGCTTTTTAATAGATGGACTGGAAACGTTAGATTAAAACAGTCTCTTTTCTCCTTTTTGTTTGCATACCTTACAAATGTGGAAATAACTTCTGTCTTGAACTTGGTACCGTGAGATTGGGTAACTTGCATCAGTGGAGGCTAACATGCATATCCCTCAAATTAATGACCTGGCTGGTCATTAAAATACAACTACGCAGCTCCGCTCACAGCTCTACTCTACCATTTTTGTTTTGATTTAACTTTGTGTTTTAATGACCAGCAAGGTCATTTATTGGAGGGCTATGCATGTTAGCCTCCACTGATGCAAGTTACCCCATCTCACGGTATATAATTGTGTTTTAAATGTGGAAAGCTGTCTATTTGGAAATTTTCTTCCACGTTTGTCTAATACTCTCGGTTAGTCAGGGGGTTTGGAATAAGTAGGGTGCAGGGGGGTTGGAAGAAATCTCAAAATTTAATAAGCGAGGGGGGGTTAGAAAATTTTGGAAAAATTAATTAGCAGCCCCACCCCCCGGCTACCGTAACTTGGTCTAATGTCAACATCCCTCCTCTAATTCCGACACCCTTTATATGGCATGTCGATATTAGACCAACTTACGGTATTAGGTACCCAAGAGTATAGGAAACTTTTGTTGTCGACTTGAAGTTTCCTTCCACATACGTTTTTTTTCCCTTTGGGCATTCTTTCAGATTAAAAATGTTTCCCATAAGATTTTTTCCCTCCTTGCAATCTGTTGGAAATTATGAGTATGAAATTGCTTTGTCCTGTTTTGAAAGTTTTTTCCCTTTTTTAACATTATTAGTATATGATAATGCAAAATGACTTTTTTTTTTTAATTATGAAATTTTTTGTGAAGGTGAAGCGTGACGCTACAGATCAAATCTGTGTTTTGACTGGACTCACCAACCTTTATGATTATAAGGGCACAGTTTATTTTTTATTTTTTTAAATTTAAAATGCCCTGAATGTGTCACTGTAATGTTTTCATCTTACTTTTCTTATATTGTTGTTTCTTTAAACTTTTTGCTATATATTCCAGAAAATGAAAAGTAGAACGGTTGAAGCTTCATTTTTCATCAATGAGAGAATCTACATATGTCATTTTTATAGAGAGGGACTATAAAATTTTTGCGAATGGTAGGATATTCGGAAAGACTGCAGCGAATGTATTAAGTAAAACTTCACAAATGCCATTGAATATACAGTGTTTGTATGTCTTAAATTTTTTGCTTGCAACTTGCGAATCGAGGAGGCTCTGGATCGCTTCGCAACTTTTATATATATACGGCTTGTAGAAATTCGTTTTTTGGAGTTTAAATTTAATCCAAAAACTTTGCTGACTTTTGGATTTTAAAGAGGATTTTTTTCTGGTTATAGCTACGATTTTAGGCTATAATAAAGGAACTAGCGATTGAACCTAATTCAATTATTTCTAGAGCTATCTGTTGAAGTTCATCCTTCCAATTTATTTATTTTTCTTTCATTTTCTAATATAAGGGCGGTGCCTATATCGAAACCTATAATTTAGGTGCGGCGCTTACTGGAGGAAATATGGTATTCGACATTCCGAGCCCAAAGGGCAGGCTAGTAGATCTGAATGTTTTCGGCAAAAAGTGAAGCCGCCAGTTTGAGATTGAACTTTCCACCGCAGGCAGGCGGAGAACCTTTAACTCATAGATTGGAAGTACTCTTCTGTGCATAATTGTAGGTAAATTTTCAACCCCAAAATCACCTTATTATGACCCCCCATTTTATGAATTTTTCTTGAAGTGTCGACCCCCCCCTATAATTAGGCACAGAATTGCACAATTTTTGTCTACTTTCACAAATTTTCCTGCGTGAAAATAAAATTAATACTAGATCAATCTACGAAGGCTTTAAAGCTCTAAAGGAGCTTACCTGACCTGATCTCAGAATTTAACGCTGGTGTCACACAAAAATGTACCTCCCCAGTCATAATAAACTAATAAATAGTGACTCCCCACCTCAAAATAAAGTAAATGAAGACTCCCTAGAGTTGCTATTTCATAGGAAATCTTGACCCCTTTTGGTTTAAAACGACTCCCCTCTATTATCTACCTTAAGTTGGAGTCCTGAAAATTCGCCTTTTTTTGACTTGGAATGCTTTTAACAAGCTTTTTCTGCTTTTGCTTTTGAGAACTTCATCTCGACTTACTCACAGAGTCACTAGAATCAATAAATGATCCCATTACTAGGTGATTTATGTTTCAAAAGGTATCTGAGATAAAAACTCTGTTGTGCAGGTGTGGTGGTTATCATTTTTCTTGCCTGGAGGGTGCCAATTTTTTTCATTAGGAAACTTTTGCCTGCGTACCTAGATTTATCTAATGAGGTGGGGTTTGTTGTACTTTTGGACTCAGTTTGAATTGATAACGCACGTCAAATAGTCCTCATTTACTTTCTAGTTCTAGTTCTATTAAGTGATCACATAATACGCTAACGTACATTATCATGATATTATTTCATTTGATGTTTTATGTATTGAGAAGACACCCTGCCCATGGCTATTCAGCGCAAGCTATTCCCGCGAAGCTTTAGATTTGGGCGCCTTATCTAGGCGAGAGGGCGGGAGGAGCAAGCTTACGGGGCGTAAATTAACGCCTTTCATTAAAGTTGCTATTTTGAAGGGGTTTTAAGCTATAAAATACAGGTTTTTCATTTTAACAGGCGAGTAGAACCTTTCTTTAGAACAAAATAATCAATAGCATACCATTAAAACACTTTTCTTTGCTAAAATCAGTCTTCGAGAGCGTGCCTTTCAAGCTTGCATGTCACCAAAAGAATGGCTCTGATTCGAAATACGAATGGAGGTTGACGTCAAAGAAATATTTCATTGATTAGACTAAGGGGTGATAATTCACTTTTTAACAGTTTGTAAGTCATTGTCATTTTAAAAAAAGGTGTATTCAGCCAAAGTAAACCACCTATTTCAGTAAATTTTCGCTTCGGTTTTTTCTTCTTTAGGCGCCGCCATTTTGAATCCACGGGAAACGAAACAATCGAATTGGTCCAAAACATTCGAAAATCCTAGTTCCAGTCGGCAAACCGCGTTAAATTTGCGCGGGAAACAAAAAAAAAACAAGCAAACTTGTGGCCCAGTTGGCTTTAGAAGCTTCTTTTCTTATACAATTGTATGTTTCTTTTAATTCTGAAAACAAGCTAATTAAAAGCTGGAAGAAAAAGTCTTCAAAATTCCATGCAGCTACTTAGAACTGCTAATAAAAAGGTGAAAAGAGAGGGTTTACTTAAAAAAATAAACAAGACATATTTGGCCAAGGTCTAATGCGTCATCATTTAAGATATACCGGGTGCGCCACAAAAAAGTTTCTCTCTTTAAAAGTAATTTTCTCGAAATCTAAAAATTCTAAAAGAACCATTCCTATTTTATTGGAAAGAAGAAAGATAGACTTAAATTTTGATGGGTCATTTATTAAATTCGATTCATTAGATCAAAAGTTATGTCCAATTGAATAAAAATGTTACTTTCAGAAAGTGCTCGAAAACGTTAAAAATCGACCTATCAAATTTTTACTTTAAATTTGGCAATCGCAATAGCCTTTACATGATTAAGAGCATTTTTCATTAACTAAACACCTAAATTTTGAATTTGAAGGGTCGAAAGGGTTCAAAATCTTCATCAAAATTAATTTGATTTAGTTTTACCGAAATTTTCCTCAGATTTTTGGTTCTAGACTGGATTAAGTCTATGTAAGGCTGAATCTACCTCGAAACCCATATTTGACGTATTTTTATGAATTCTACCAGATTTTTTGGCCCTTTTCGACGAATTTTCTTCCTTTCATTGAAATTCAACCTTCCTTTAAATAACAAAAGGTCATTTAAACAGCTAGTTATCATTTTTAATGACTGAAACAAAAATACTGATACATCATGTAATTATGCTTCTGAATAATTTGATAGGTCGATTTTTAACATTTTTGAGCATTAGGTATAAAAATTACTACAAAAAGTACGTTGACAAGACTTGCATTAGATTTTAATTCATCTCTTTCAAATATTTTCAGTCAGTTTAGGACTCAAGGATATATAAAATAAAAAACAATCGAAAAAAATCCACAATATTAAATAACAAAGAATATTTTTCTAAATATTATGCTAATTAGTGAAGCAAAAACTCATGGAAAGTTTAAGGCCTGGAGGGAGGGGGGTCCAAAAGTTCAAAAAGGTTTCTAGGCTTTGATGGTCAAAGAAACCTGCCTGTTAGCTGTAGAATTCTCTACTTCAGGTTCTATTCCTTTGTAGAAGTAAAAAGCTTCATTATCAAAAATGTTTGAAAAAGAGTTTTGGTTTACCAATATTATGAAAAGAGTTTCAAGCTACAATTAATAAGAAAATGGGGGACTAATCCAGCTGATGCTAAGTAGTATATAAATCAAAAATTATCGATCAAATACTGTCAGTCCAGTCATCTTTCACACAAGGTACAGTCATAGACATTGTGGCATCCAAACTTCATGGCACTTTTTTGTGATAATTGATTGGAGTAACTATTCCTATTACATCCATTAATTTCATGGAAAACTGTTCTTGTGACTTGATCAAACCAAATATCAACTGCAACAGTCAAGTCAGATTTAAAACAGCATTCGGATTTCGAACAAAGTCGACATTTTTCACCGTTGTCAAGCACTTCTCGATCGTCCATCGTTGTCAAGCACTTTTCGAGACAGCTCTCCGAACATATACATTATTTTTTACGTCCCGTGTATGCGGATCTTGCCAAAGGATGCTACACTCCCTATTCGGGCGCTTCGCGCCCTCATAACAGTCGTTCCGCAAATATTTTAACTTTTTAGACACCATAATTTTATTGGAATTATGTCATGGTTAAACTTAACATTCAGCGGATATTGTTGCCAAACAATGATTTTTTGTCACGTTGTCAGCCAATACACTGACTGTTCAACTATTTGAGTAACGCTTTTACAAAAAAGATCATACGCCATTGAAATATTTGCTTCGGTGATTGTGGTGGTCAGTAAATTCGTTGAGGAGGAACGGTGTGAAGAACAACATTTAGACTTCGAATTATTTTAACTTTTAGGCTTTACAACGTGAAGAACAGACACATTATTTTTTTAATTATTCTTCATGAAAAGAGAAAGACTTTGTGGTTTGAGATCAAGCAAACATTACACTATTATTCCCATCCAGATTCGATAAAATATGATTCGATATTAAGTTGAAGTTGGTTTGATATTCTACGTTTGACGTTTGATATTCGTTTGATATTCTCAAATTTGGTTTTGGAAGTTCCTGTGATTACTTTTGGAATTGGAAACTATTGGAAGTCAATAGAGTTTATTCTCAAGGGTTTCTGTGCCAAAGTTTACTGCTCTCCGTCGCAGTGTGCTCCCTCTAAAAAATTGGCAACCGTCAAACCTCATTTCGGCCAAAATGACAAAATGGGGTCCTGTGGGGGGGGGAGGGTTCATCTTTGAAATTGGAAACTACAGTATTGGAAGTCAATAGAGTTTATTCTCAAGGGTGTCCAAAACTACCCGTCTACTATAGAGTTCAGAAAAAAATCGTGAGTAGACGGGGCCCCATCTACAGATACTTATGTTGAAAAATTCTAGAAGATTTTTTTTTAAGACACATCAAATTATTTTTAGTTCAAAAGTCTTGTATAAAAATACTCTCTGTAAAACAGTACAATCAGCTACGGTGCTATTTTTGAGTTTTATTTTTTATTTTTGATATTAATTTTTGTTATTTTATGCTGCGGAAAGTTGTATATATTGAGCAAATATTTTTGTAATTTTAATCAGCAAGATTTTTTAAAGCTGTTAAAAAAATTATTAAATTGAGTACAATTCCTTTTCAAATACATCCAGGTGCTTTTGGAACACCCCTGTCTTCATGCATTTCTAATTTTTCCAACATTCTCCTTCTTGGCATAGTCGTTTGGGAGAATGCGACCAGGCGACGGTCTTTTGAATAACTACATGATTTTTTTCTATAAGCATAACATTTATTAGCATGTGCAGATTCAGTTTTTGGTACCTTTATCATTTGTTGGCTCTTTTGTTTTAAGAACAATATAATGCTAAGCGTAATGCGAGCCTGACATAGCGCCATAGGGGCAGACACTTGTTTATAAATAAAAACGTGTACAGAAAAAGATCTTATAAGTTGCTTTTTTGTCATTCTGCATTAATGATGGAGTAGTACATTTTGGATTTCTTCGCTTTGCGAAAACAAAACGTTCGTTCCGCAACCCCTTTTATGTTGATTTATAGTTTTTATCTAAATTTTAAAAGTCATCTTTCATCATAAACAAAGTAAATAGTACACTACTCCGAGTTTCATGCTTACTGCACTTGTCAAATTATAATTCGTTTCCAATGTGTACGGCCACTCGGTTACGGGGTTCCGAACTGGGCTCTCGGTCAACCCAATGTCAATTGAATTCTCTACCTGGTCAGGAAACCTAAAAGGTTGAAGTTCATTTTGTTTTGGTCACGTGATCGAAATGCATAGGTAGGTTTTCGGCGAAGGCGAGTCTGCTACCTTAGGACTGTTCAAAAAAGTAAACATTACCTTTTGTTTTTCATGGAAACAAGATGGCTGAGCACCTTGGAACTGAAATCTTTGAAGAAATGGTTGAATCTGATACAGAATTTGACTTACTGGACCCCAATGAGGATATTTCTGCATTCTTTGAGGTTTTAGATGAGGATCTCGAATTGGGTGAGGTTGTTGTGGGCATGGTCGAAAAAGTCTCCACTAGTGAAGCTTCTTCAGAAGAGAAGGGGGAATCATCAACCTCAGTTTGTTTGTAAATATTGTGGTAAAATAACAAAATCAAAAGGGGGGTTAACGAGGCACATGTCTTGCATGCGTGTAGAGTAAAACTATGTAATTTACTATCAATCTAAGTTAGATGGTGGCTCGTTGCATGACTTGATCAAGAAAGCCATAGCAGAGCTTGAAAAAGACCTCTGCTATCCAAAAGAAGTTCGAGATAATTTCAAGTGCTATAACAACCAAGTCTTTGAAACGCTCATTGAAGAAGCCAAAGAAATTTTCAAAATCCTTGAAAAATCTGGAAATGTTGGTAAATTTCTCGACAGCATTTTTGATGCGTTTGCCCTTGATTCTTGCAGTTACTTTCCATCCTTATCATTTCCTGCTGCTACTCTTTTGATAACAAGGTTAGGTGAGAAGATTGTTCATTTTTATAAATCACCTCAAGCTGAGCCTGATGAAGAAAAAACCAAGTCAAGCCCATTTCTAAGACTGAGAGAGATGCCCTGCAATACTTGTCAGGATATGTTGTGCGTAAATTAGTAAAAAAGGCAAGAAACATAAATTTTTCCAAAAGACGTAACCAGGCCATTATAAGTATATTAGAAAATGGTATCGTTAGCGATGAAGGACAGACATTGATTGAAGCTCAAAACAGGGGTGGTTTATGTTGTGTAAATGAAGATTTTCAAGCCATTTTCATTGAAACAGAAAAAGTATTCAGAAAAGAGACCTCTAAGGCTAATATAAGATCGATCGATATACGCTTCATTGTAAGTGTTCTGTCTAAAAATGATACTGTTGTTGGCCATTATCAGAATATCATTCAAAGTTTTGAAAATGTCCCTGAAGAGATTTTGACAGAATTACTCAAATGTTTGAAAGAGTTGTATGTTAGAGTGCGCTCATTTTCATTTGCTAAAGATATCATTCAAAAGTACAAAATAAAAGAGAAAGCCAAGAAATCAAAGGGGAGTCTAAGAAACAACTTAAAGAAAAATAGCGATAAAAAAAACTATTGAAAATTTATTGGCTTGTTAAAGATATTTTTGTTAATGTTCTTTTTTTTTCTATGATTATGGGTTAAATTTGTTCTTGTTAGCTACATGATGTTATACTATAGTGTTCAAATTCATTCATGCAAAATTAACAACAAATGCAGTTTAATTAGATTGTCTCACAGACTTTCTTTAAAAGTGCTTTTTGTTGATTGATTCTTTTGTTTTTGAAAAATTCTCATTGTTTGCTACAAAAACAATATACACAGTTTAGTGAGGGGTCAAAGATCATCTCTAAAACTGCAATCTGTGTATTGTTAAGTTCTCTTGGTTTATTGAAATTAATAGTTGTTATTGTTACGTGTTATTTTGATTATTCTGAGCTGATGTGTACGTTTGATTTTGTTGAAAATCACTTTGTGCAGTTTAGTAGGCCAATTTTTGGTCCTTAAAACTGCTATTTGCGTACCTCTTGAGGGAGGTAACTCACCATTGCCTGGTCCAAAGCCCAGGAGTGTCAACATGTCTCTTTAAAACATGGGTAAAAACATTACATAACCAAATTTTGCGTGGGGGCTGACATGTTGACAAAGCAGGATGGATTAAAGTTATTTTTTAAAGTATTTTGTAAAGCTTCATTGACATTTTTGATTTTTGATTTTTTTGTGATTTTTCTAAAGGATGTACATAATTTTTTTCAGTACTTAAAAACCCCTCGCATAAATCCATAATTATTACATGGCAAAATGAGGAATGTTCAGGGTCAACCTGCGTTAGGTATTTGCTTTATGCACTTTAACAGGTAAGGATGTAAATTGGCACTTTCTGCCTAACAGCCAGCAACTCATATTTGCTATGTAATAATAAAATCTTAAAATGAAGTCCCTCTCTCACCTTTACTTTGAAGTGAAGCGAAGTGAACTTCTTTCTTTCAGAGTTGATTTCCAAAATTTACCTGTCACGCCTAGGATTTGAACCTAGATCTCCTATATCATATATAGGTGCTTTACATTAAGCTAACGTGGCAACTCATCCGTGATTTTTCTAAATAAAGGAAAAATACAAATTTAGATCAAGGAACATGAACACATCTGCAGTTTTTCAAAAGTTTAAGTTGAGAATAAAAAATTTCAGGCTACCGGTTTAGACTACAATAATTGACCTGCCAGGACATTATTGGAAAAGCTAATTTTTGCTAAAAAATTAAACTTAAACCCGTGAAATACAATTTTATGCCAATTTTATTAAAAAATTTACAAAACCCCTAGGAAAATGAAAGAAATTTGTCTAAAAAAAGGCCAAACCGCAAAAATTAATTGCCGCGAAATGCGATTTTTTCCATTTTTTCGACCGCGAAAATTGGTTCCCTTAAGGTAGACATGATTTCAAGTTTTTGATTTCATTCATTTCGTTTTTAAATTTTTAAAAACTTTCAATAATTTATATATTTACATGATTATTAATTACAATTCCGAATTTTTACAAAACTTCAATTCATGAATAAAAATAATAAATAAATATCTGTATATTTCAATTTAATTTTAAAAACATACTGTTAACACAATTTTAAACATCTTGAAAATATTTAAAAGCAATAATTTTTTATCAAGCGCTTATTAATGACTTTTTTATTTGTAGATAATTAGGCAGTTTTTTCAACATTTTAGATACAAATTTGTGATTTTTTACCATTCTTGTATACTGATGATGGCGTAAGCCGAAAAGCTTCTATTTTTATGTAGTGAAATAAATTTTGATTTTTCATTAAAAGCAATAAGTAATGGCTTTGTAGTACACATTGATAAAAATACATACATAATTTTTTTTGCCATAAAAAATAAATTTCAAGTTTCTTTCCATGGGAAAATTGGCAAAGTTATTTCAAATACTGTATATCAGCAAAAAACAAGCTCATATTTTATAACTAATATCTTTTGGGAAAGAAACCTGTTGAATAACAAGAAAAGTATTTTCACTTTATTCATAAATATAATATAGGAATGTTTAATTAGTCTAAGAACATGCAAACAAAATAGACTTTATTACAAAGATCATGCTATTGTTAGGGAATTGACAAAAAACGATGCTCTACATTTATTGGATGAGAAGCAACAGGCAAAAACAGAAAACAAACTGTAATTGGAAACACCGTCAAAATGATTCATATAATATTATAAACAACTAAAGAGAGAAAAATCTTGAATGTGAACCGATTAAGAACTTCAATTAAAAGTAAAAAAGAAGGAAAAAGGACAAAGCTATCACTGGACATGTAGTCTTTTATTAATTCTACTTATTCAAAGGACAAAAGGACAAAATTTCATTTTTTATCTATTACTGGACAAAACATTTAAAAGTAAAGAGATTTTATAATTTGACAAGGACAGAAGGACAGAATTCATTTCTTAATTTGACAAGGACATTGGCAGAAAAAAAAACTCAAGAATTTATTATTTAAGCTTAAAACAGCAGCAAGACAGAACAAACCAACCCGAAAACTCAAGAATTTATTTTATTTTATTTTATTTTATTTTTTTTTTTATTTATAAGTAATGACACGAACATAGAATACAAACACTAAAAGGTTCCAGCCCTCCCGCAAAAAACCGCTAGATTATACCGCCAGGAGTGAGGAACCTTATAAAAAGAAAAACGAGAAAGAAAAAAAAAACAATAGAAAACTTAGGCAAAATTAAACAAAAAACAAACTAAATGAGCATTGTGAACAATCAAAACAACGGACCCTCGAATCGACCGGTATCTTGGATAAATTTTACGGTTATACTTATTATATCATGATTTAGGTTGTTACTAAAATTCGAATCCCCAAAGAGAAGTATTCTGGAAAGTATTCTTGGGTTTAATGGTAGCAAGCATATGTCAAGTTGAAGAAGGCTGTCAAACATTACATGTCTATCATCGGAGAAATCAGAGCAATGCATCAGAAAATGCTGTGTAGTTTCGATAGAGTTTATTTCGACAGTTGCAAAAAGGATCAACTGTGTCTGCAAAATTGTGTTTGAATTTATGTTCCCGAAGATGACTGAAGTCGACCCTTAAACGGTTAAGTAGAACCACACCTCTATTGTTATCAAGTCTGAAAACCGAATTGGCATTGGGTTTTAAGAATCTGAGTATCGCGGTTTTGAAAAGAGAGATTGAAGGAAGATTTCGTATGTTCTCGTCCAGGTTATTCCACTTACTGATACAAAAAGGAAAAAAGGAAGCACGATATCGTTCGGTTCGACAAAAGGGTGGCACAAAAGGAGGTCTAATCCTACGTCTTCCACCAGCATCCTCATCTTCATCTTCATCAACCTCCTCCCCCCTCTGGGGAGGAAGGATGTTAGAAAGATAAGTTGGCGCAAAGCCATTAATTATCTTCTAGAAGAGAATAAGTCTGCGGCTAAGTCGCCTGTCCGCTAGACTTTCAAGACCTAGCTCAACATAAATTTTTTCTCTAGATGTTCCTCTGAAACATCCTGTTATCGCAAGACAGGCATTGTATTGAATTGATTCGATTTTTTCAGAGAAAGTGGAATTACCTGGACGATCGTATACTACATCTCCATAATCAAGATGTGGTCTTTGTAAATAGTGAGAAGTGAGTCCCGTGGGAGGAATTCGCGAAGCCGGTTGATGAGACCAATACCTCGATTGGCTTTTTTAATTTTTTCATCAAGATGACGATCAAAGGCTAACTTTTGATCAAGTATGAGACCAAGATGTTTTTGATGATTTTGAACTGCAATGGGTAAATTGTTGAATGTAATTACTGGAGGATCTAGGTTTACCCTCCTTGTAAAGTAGACTTCAACGGCCTGTTTAGAAGGATCAGGGTTGAAGGACATCTTCCATTGATGAGCCCACTCATTTATCTTCTGCAAGTCACTGTTCAGTTCTTGAGAACAGCGAATCTGATCAAGAATCAAGGAAAACAAAAAGAAGAGTCATCAGCAAATATTTTTATCAAGGAAATTATATCTTCGGGGAGATCGTTAATATATACCAGGAAAAAGAGGGGTCCCAGAATTGAACCCTGAGGAACACCTGCTGAAATCGGGGTCCATTCAGAGGATTGACCATCAAGAACTACCCTCTCTGACCTTCCAAATAGAAAATCTTGGATCAAAAGAAGGAGAGAGCCAGAAACCCCATATGACTTAAGCTTGAAAAGAAGGCCTTCGTGCCAAACTCGGTCAAAGGCCTTGGAAATGTCTAAAAAGACACCTCGGGTGTCTAAGGGTGGGTTTACATCAAAATTTTTGAGGATATTATGCGTTATGGATAACAGCTGAGATACACAAGAGTCTCCTTTACGAAAACCTGACTGGGAATTTGTGAAAAGTTGATTTTCTTCGAAATAGCTGTAGACGGAGTCAAAGATGCATTTTTCATAAATTTTACCAAGAATAGGCAAAAGAGACACTGGTCTATAATTTTTAACTACGCTCTTATCCCCCTTGTTTTTGTATACTGGGACAACGTTTGCTTTCTTCCATTTATCAGGAAAAATACAAGACTCAAGAGAAAATTGATAGATCTTCATAAGAGGCTTAACCAAGGATTCATCGCAAATTTTTATCATCTGGATGGATATGTCATCCCAACCATGAGCTTTGTTTATATCGAGCGCACAGATCAAGGCTAATATTTTAGATTCATCTAGAGGAATATTGTCTAATCTATGGTTAGTTTTAAAGTTTTCTTGTGGTAGCACACTATCAGTGTTTATCAAGGAACACACTGATTGGCAAAAAATGTATTAAATATATTTGCATCAGCAACAAGATTGTTGCTGGTATCTCGAATAGGTGGAATTCTTGGTTTCTTCCTCTTATGAAGAAATTGATTTAGAATAGACCAATATTTCTTTGATCCTATGTTAGGATCATTAAGGTTTGTAGCTAGACGGGAATAATAATTTTTCTTTGCATCCCTGACAACCCTTCTACATCTAGATTGACTTTGGGAAAGGAGTTCAAGATCTTGACGTCTCCTCCCATTTTTGACGTAACGTTCGTAGATTTTAGATTTATCAAGAAGAACTCTCTTTACCGCAGCCGTCATCCACGCCGCATCTTTGTTCCTGACTGATATAATTTTGTTTGGCACAAAGCTCGAAAGGATGTTTGTTATAGTATCAGAGAGAAGGGAAACCTGCTGATCGACATCAAGCCCCTCAAAACTCACATCCCAGTCAACCAGGTCCACTGCCCTTCGAATAAGACCCGAGTTTGCTCTAGAAAAATCCCATATTTTGCGCTCGTAAGTAGGTGCCAGGGGGATCTTGAAATTGATCTTACAGAAAATTATTTGATGGTGGCATTTAGGGTGCAAGGAGGGGAGTATGCAGAATCCATGACCAAATGATCTGCTGATGAAAGATTAGGTCGATGCAAGAAGATGAGTTTATCAGTTAAATTGAGTGGGACCATCAATGATTTGTTTCAGGCCATGTTGGGTTGCTAGATCTTGAATATCCCTGCCTGCAGCATCAGTGACGTCACCATCCCACCAGTCAGAATTCTTAACATTGAAATCCCCAAGAAAAATCGAAGCAGAAGGAGAGCAGTTATTAATGTTTATTATGGTTGTCTCCCATTTATGAGTGAAAA
The DNA here is from genome assembly GCF_902728285.1 of Clytia hemisphaerica. Classification (NCBI taxonomy): domain Eukaryota; kingdom Metazoa; phylum Cnidaria; class Hydrozoa; order Leptothecata; family Clytiidae; genus Clytia; species Clytia hemisphaerica. The sequence continues at coordinate 128,308 of NW_027103530.1, forward strand.
CCTCAAACTCGTCAGAATTCTGACTTGGAGAACGGTAACATACACAAAGAAAAAACCGGTCTACACCGGTTTTCATCTCGAAAACTAGGCATTCGTCTAAATTAGTAAAGTTAGGTTTTGGCTGGAGACCTAAGTGGTCTCGATAGTAAACACAGACTCCACCTCTCTTAGAATCAGAGGGGTGGTCGCATCTTTCGATCGTATAGTGTTCAATAGCTAACCTCGGATCGTCATGACTTATTTCAGAATTTAAAAAGGTTTCTCCTAAACACACGATATCAAACTTATGAATACTGAGAAATGCAGAAAGTTGTTTTATTTTGATAAATTTATCAACCCAAACACTATTCAGATTCCAATGACAAACATTCAGTGTGGTTTTCTTCCCCGGCCCAGGGTTTACTTCAATATCTCCAGATAAAAAAAGGCAGAAAATTATAAAAGATGCAAGATTTAGTAGGCTACAGAATTTTGGAGAAGAACCTAGGTTGCCACGGAACTTCAAACTTAAAGTATCGAAAAATCCGATGCATGCTCTGTGCTGACTTACCCCCATGACAAACAACCATGTTCAACACCCATCAAACAACCTGACATGATATTCCTCGCAATGCTCTTGGTGCAAAAAATGAAATCAAAAAATGTAACGACACAAAAATAAATTAATGAAAAAACTGTAATAAAACAGCAAACGCTATTAATAAGAAATTTCAATACACTCGTCATGAGTATAATGACACTAAGGATTCTGAATAGAAGCATTCATAAGTCGTTATTGATAATCATCTAGTAGTGGGTTTGAGACAAAAGACAGATTATCAAATTTTATCTCAATCTGAACTGCACAAAAACTAAGTTTCTGTGTGAAGTTTTGTATATTAATAAGGAAAAAGCAAAATTCGGAAAAGCATCTCTAAGGTCGTCTTCGTGAAAGATGTCAGTGTACGTGTTTGCGTTGAGTTTTTTTATCCTGACCATACCATTTTTTGTAACCACATTCGCGATCAGTCCCTGTTTTTTTAACATGCCACAACGACCACGTAATGCTTATTACGTGGGCACAATGACTCGTTGATGAAAATATTATCTTGCAAGTTCTTTTTGGCTTGAAGAATTTTCGCAACCATTTTCCTGTTAGAAAATTTTACAATGACATCTTTTTTCCTGCCATACCTGTGACAGGCTTGAATATCTCTTTCCATGTTAACATTAATATTAATTTCCCCCAGCAATTCACAAACTTTCCCTTCCAGTTCTCCATCACCAATCTCATCGTCTAGCCCACTAATGTCCAAACATTCTCGTCGACTGTATTGCTCACTTTTCAGTAAAGCAATTTCTGAACTTTTCACCCTTTCTTGGAGAATACCAGAAACATTTTGGGCTACAGAAGCAACAGCTTGTGATTCGTTCAGCTTCTCTTCAAAACTGTCCATTTTCTGAGTTAGAGTTCTTAACTGTTGTTGGATGGATTGTTGTTGCAACAGGATCTTTATCACAGAGTCTTTGTTCATGCTTTTCAATTCCTGCTCAGTATAAACTTTAACTGTAGCCATTTTGAATATATATTTCCAAAACAAATTCAAGCAAATTCAAAATTTCCAAAAGTCTCACACCCACAAAAATTGATTCAAGAGCACATCCGCACGCGATGAGGTTCGAACGGAAAAAAAAATTATTATTTTAAGCTTATTTATTAAAACAGCAACAAGACAGAATAAACCAACCCGAAAAATATTAAACGAAAAAGTTAAAATCTATAAGCAGGATAAAAAGGTAAAGTTACTGGGGAGAAAACAGGAAGATGAGCAGGAAAAGGTACCGGATACATTGGTTGTTGGTAATTGAAAATGCCAGTTTGAAAAAAATGGATGTTGTTGCTGTTGGAAGGATGGTAAGCTTTGACAGATGGTTGGAGGTTGAAGGATGGTTGGAGGTTGAAGGTTGAAGGTGGAAGGTTGATTGGTTGGAAAACTATTCACAAGGGTACGTCGGTCTGAGTAATGGCAGTGTAACGATGCTTTGTTCTTCTTTGCTGCTGTAAGGTTTTTGTAACGTTTTTGGTTTTGCTTGAAATTTTTCTTTTTCCAGCGTTTACAATTTTTGTTTGTTTTAGTGTTCTTTGTTTCTGTGTCCTTCTTTTTGTCCTTTTCCGTTGTTTTGTTCTTTGTTTTGTCAGTGTCTTTGTTATCCTCAATGTCCATACTCACTTCTTTTTCCTTTAGGTTTGGCGGGCTCAATTTTTCTAGTAAATCCTGGTTTGTTTACAGTTCTTGTTCATAAAGTTTTTTTTGTTTGTTCTGTCGGTGTCTTCGTTGCCGGTTTTTTCAGTTTTTGCCTCTTATTTTCCGTCCAATATAGGACGGAAAGCACAATCTTTGTAATACAATTCGAGCATTTTATTTTTTTTGCTGTAAAAAGAAAGTAACAGTATAGATACAGAAATTAAAGTAATTTAAAAGGTCAGAACATAGATATGAATTTGAAGATATCAATTGAGGAAGTCCATCCTGCTTTGTCACCACTCACCCTCTACCACCCCTACCAACTTTCGTGAAATCTAACTTAATTTGAAACTCCCCTTTTCTTGGCTACCATTGTTGGTTTTTGACTAGACTGAGTGACACTCCTAGACTTTGGGCT
>NW_027103531.1:0-4656 GCF_902728285.1 Clytia hemisphaerica
AGGTAGGTAGCAATTCTCTAATTTTCTCTTGCAGTAAATTAACTATAGATTGCTCCACATCTGGGTCTATTCGAAAAACCATAAGCGATTATTCAATCAAAAGTGTCCGGATAACATGGTGTTAAATTTATTGTGTAAGTGTAGTCGGTCGGTGTAAAACAGTGCTAAAGGTGAGGCGCCTTGAAAGGCCAGCCTCATTTTGTTCGAAATGAACTTGCGTCGCAAAGGCCCAGTAGATCGGTGAGACGGGATTGAGGTCAGCAGATCTCAGTGTGCAGTTCCACTGTTGCGATAAAAGTGTCGGGATTTTCAAAGTAGCGCAAGGACATGACAGAACGAATGAGAGCTATCGAGCCTATGCTCACAAAAGAACGAGTACAATTTATTATTTCCAATCTAGGATTTTCTTGTTGTTTTCCCGAGCGAAAACTGCAATTCTGTCGTAAATATTTATTATACCACCTAATAAGGAAATTTTAAGATTCGAATTACACGAGTTTCACCGTATAAAGACTTTTATATATCAGCTTTACTTTCGATACAAAACTTTTCTCCAATTTGAACCTAGACTGTCCACACCTAAGACAAAATGCTCAACTGCGTTTAATTTGCAACTCGCAATTTGCTTTTTTGCAACTCGCGATTTGAATTTTGCAACTCGCACTTTTGTTTTTCAACTCGCGATTTTAATTTGCAACTCGCACTTTTGATTTTTCAACTCGCGATTTTAATTTGCAACTCGCATTTTTGATTTTTCAACTCGCGATTTTGATCTGCAACTCGCGATTTTGATGTCTTAACGTGAAATTTTCAACTCGCAACTCGCACTTTTATTTACTTAAAATAGCAACTTGCAACTCGCAACTCGCACATTTGATAGCAACTCGCAACTCGCAGGACCAACTCGCATATTATCAATTCACGCTTATTGGAAGTCCTTGTATCTACAAAGAACTGAACAAGTAGCCGAAAATACAGAGAACGACTACAAAATAGAGCAAGTACCTGGCCTTATGCCTTATAAGAAGATCAAACCCAAAGAATCAGTGAAACGTAAAATCACTGATGTCCACGGCTCACTAAAGGCGACACAAGTAAGAGCCCTTGTGGAAAAAAGAGAGAGAGAGGAAAAGGAAAAGAAGGAACGTAAAGAAGAGAGGAGGTCAAAGAAAGAAGAATTGAAAGAGATGTTTATCAAATGTAAAGAAGCTTGCAAGTGTGAAAGTGCTGCCTGCCAAGCTGTCGATCTAAAACAATGCAGCATCTGTGGAAACGTTCAAAAATCAGCTTGCAACAAAAAAGGTTGCAAAGTAAACGGCTTGATGCCTGTAATGTTGCATGTCGCGGCCAGGCAGCATAAGTTATTGAACAGGAGGAAAAGAAATATCAAAAACTCATGAATGTTGAATTGAAAAATGCAGCTGAATGATTAAAACTTTTTGTGTTAATTTGAGGAAGATTATGATATTATTTTATTTTATGAATTTTATGAAAGAAGTTGTTTTTATATTCTTTGGTTGGGACTTTGTGTTGAAATATGTAAATAATGTAAGATTGGTCTTTTGTTAGTTCAATCCGTCGTAAAAACCAGCATAAACCATCTCAGGTAGTACTTCTATGCCCGCTTCCATGTTATGAAAGTAAAACAAACAAGTGACATAATTCGACAGACTTTTTTATGTCGGGTTGTGAGGACCCCCAAAATGTAGGTCAACTAACCCCCAAAATGTAGGTCAAACCTTTTCGTAAAAATATTAAACTCAGGACAATTAAGTTTGAAATGGACTATTTTTCCCATTTCCTTAGTTCATTAGGAGTAAGAAAATACCCTATCATCATAAGTTAATTCCAATAGATTTCGATTTATAGAGGATTTATTTAAAAAATGCCTGAATTCGGGTAATATCCAATCAACTGCGATTCAGGTTTTCGTTAAAAGAAATTACTTTAGGTGAAACTTAATGTCTAGAAATAATGAGTAATATGTAACAGTTTCCTCTGAAACAACTTTTTATGAAGTTGAACTATCGTTAGGGCTACAATGCTAATAAATGAGAAACCTACATTCTCGGGGTTTACTACATTCTCGGGGTCAGGTGCTGTATATTGATTTCTTAAAATTGACTTCAAGTTTTTGAAGATTGTTTTCAAATGAGCATTTTGCAGCTTGGATATTTTGCACTTAGACCTCAATTTGAAAATTATTGAATGTTTTTGTATCTTCAGTATTTTTGTCTGATTTCATTCATATACTCTAACTAGGGAGAGACAAGCATTTTGGTTAAAATATTCTATGGGAACACCTATATTAAAATGATTATTATTGTCTTGGAAAATTGTATAATTTTTAAATTAGATTTTTGTGCCAGTTAACAAGGGTCCTGGTAAATATATTTCATCTAAAGAAAAATTTAAACAAGTTTAATGTCTGGTCTGATTTCGGGATTTCTCTTTCATACCCAAACTTTTGCTTCCAAAATTTCATTTATTTCTGGCCAGTTTTTGTGTCACTCCTTTTTTCTACCCAAATTAGGAAAGTTAGTAATTTTGCTCCCTTATATACATAAAATCAGTAGAAATATTACAAATTGCCAATTTTATATTAGGTGTACTTACTACTACGAGGTCTATCTGGGTGTATGATAAAATCTAAGATATTTATGGCATTTAGTGACACAAGTGGTTAAACAAAAAACTGATAACACTCTAAGCACCAGGCGTACCAAAATGCCTTGTAAGAAAACTTCTTTTGTCTGTACCGATTTAAAATTCATAAAACTTTTTGCTCAATTAAAAAAGTAAAAATTTTGAGGTATAACTTGTACAAAACTTTTGCTGAAAAAATTAGGTGTTTTTTTTTTTAATGGCCAAAAATGTTCTAAATTAAAATTGTGAAATGTTGTTGAAATGTGGTATTAAACAGGTTTCATTTCAGAAATTGTAAAATTGAAAAAGATGATGCACACACATGATTTAGGTCTTTGAAATACTGTAATTTATTGCTTTGTGAAAATTTAAAAGACTGATCAAATTGTGTACAATCAAATTAATCAAATTTATCAAATTAATTTGATTAAATTCCACAGCATGGAAATTTATCCTGTAAACATTAAAAAATTGTACATAAAATTAGTAAATCAATAAAATTCAGCTAAAATATGTTTGAACTAATTTCTAGATAGCTAAGCCCTTTCTTAACCGAAATACCACCTCAAAATTAAAGTAAAATTTGAATACATTCAGCAGAATGTCAGTACTGTTGTTTTGGACTCCAATATATTTTTAAAGCTTTTGAAATTAATCTTTGTTTCAGTCTAATAAATTAAAATCATCCTAATTACAGTAGAAAAAAGTTTTCATTACCAAAAATAACATAAGTAAAATCCAATCAAAATTTTTGAAAAAAAATTTCTAAATAAAAATTGATTTTTGCCACTACATTCCAGAGTCACTGCCAATTTATGTTCACGTACAAATTTTGGTCACTGTGCAGCTATGACCTTACCATGGCTGGGAGTGTCAATATTGTCAGCAAACAAAAAAGCTGACCATCATTCCATTTCAGTCTTTCATGTGTATTTTCCAATATTTTAACAAAGTTTGACCAATCTGACATAAAGTATAGTCAGGAAAGTCATATATAATATACCAAACTATCACATGTTCAATTTAGAAATTCATTTCCAAATAAGTCCTGTCATTATAATGTCATGATTTAAAGAAATGCATATCGATTTTTTTCTGCGTGTGTGAGAGATTTAATAACAAACTTTCTTAAAAACTTTGCTTTTTATTAGAATTTGACCAGTTGATTAACGACATTGATTTAGATCAATCCAGCTGGGGAGTAACGTCAAACATCATAACGTATGATTTATCGTAAATACATGTAATTCATCTTTCTTCTAACATCAGTGTCTCTCATCTGCTCCTCATACAATACATACAAATCCCGTTCAATGAATAAATGTTAATCGTGGATATAACCATTTTCTGTTGTTGACACCACAGAATGAGAATCCTAAAAATGTAAAAAAATGTACTCTCTTTAAAAAAAGCAATTTTGACAAGGTATAAAAAAGGTATAGCTATATTTAATTTTCTATACATTTGAGTGAAGGACAGTGAAGGTAGTAGGGTAGTAGTTCTTCGAAAGCACATTTGCTAAATTGTTTCCTGTACTATAGTAATGTATAAGAGAGAAGATTTGTGAAAATCAAAAAAAATTTAATAATTTTAGTTAGAGAGTCAGTATGAAGAAACCTCATCAGCCTGTCAGCATTCTCATTCCAACAACATACTTTTCCCTCTCATTTCATAGAAAAAAGAAATAAATATCCAACTCCTACCTTTATATTTGGATGTGAATCTGTATTTAAAAGATTTCCAATAGATATTGTCAATATTTTGATTCGAAAAAGCTTGAATGTCAAAAATTTCCACTTCACACTGATGGTGGGAGACAGGAGACTGCTTTCGAAAAAGATTGTTTTTTTGACCGACATTCATACAAATCACAACAACTGGGTTATCGAGACCTCGACTTTTTCTGACGCAATATCAAGTGAACAGAACGTGATCATCCTATTTATTTGAAACAATGAAAACTACGCGCATATATGAGGAGCTCTCCGTCCAGTCGTTAGAAGTTCATGG